>NC_056727.1:1206435326-1206735326 GCF_019279795.1 Protopterus annectens
TGGTTGGGGGAGTATATGTTAGGTAGGGTGGTGACAGGTGCAGGAGGCAGAATTAGCAAGGTAGTTTTTCAATTCTCTTTTGAAATGGATCAAAAATTGTATAGAATGTAGATTAGTTGGGTGCTTGTTCCAAGTCTGAGATAAGGAGCATTTATAAAGTAATCTACCTATTGTTTTGTTAGGCCTGTAGGTGTCATTTGGTCAGCACTACGGAGAGATAGATAAGGTTTGTATAAGCATTGGAGGGTGGACAGAGAGGGACAGTCTGCAGGTTTGGAAAGAAGAGAATGTGTCATCTGTATTTGAGAAAGTTGGAGTACACTGTAGCTGTTTAAGGGCAAGGCAGTGATGGGATTTGTAAGGGGAGTTACAGGAAAATCTAGCTATCTGGTTATAAGTTTGCCCAAGTTCGGTTAAATGATTTGCTTGTAGGTGGGCAAATATAGAGGGAGCATAGGGTAGGCAGAGGAAGAGGTAGGTTGAACAAGTGAAGTCCTTGAGGTTATGGATAAAAATGTTTTGTTTCTATACAGTAAACAGATTTTTTTACTGTTTTTTTTTGATGGATTATTGGATATGATGGTCAAATTTCAGTTGATCATCAATTGTAATTCCTAGAAGTTTGGTATGGGAGCCAGCATGAATGATGGTGTTGTCTAGGGAAGAGAGACTAAAGGAAGTGTTAAGGTTAGGCATGGAGTTTGGAAGGAATAGAAGAAGCTTAGTTTTCCTTGGGTTAAGAATGAGTTGGCCATTGATTAACCAGTGTTCAATGGTGTTAAAAGAAGTCTGTGTGAGGGAGTGAAGTTCAGTAGGGCTGTCAGAGAGGGTAATTAGAGTAGAATCATCAGCATATTGGATCAGTGAAGAGGTGCAGTAGGCAGAGAGTAGATTGTTTGTAAAAATATTAAAGAGAAGGGGGCCTGGAATGGATCCCTTGTGGGACACCTGTTTGTTTAGGTAAGAAAGGCAAGTAGGAGGACTGCCTTCTAACAGACTGCAATCTGTTGTTAAGAAAACTAGAGAACCAGAAATTAGAGGATTTGGAGAGTTTGAGTTCAGTTAGTTTAGTAAGGAGCATAGGGTGGGAGATGATGTTAAATGCTTTGGAGAGGTCAAGGAATAGACATGATACCAGTTTATTGTTATCTCCTGCCTCTGCTATAGTCTGGGTGAAGGATAGAAGGGCTGTAGACATGCTGTGATGGGGCCTAAATCCATGTTGAGAGGGGGTGAGGAGGTTTTCCTGAAGTAGATATTTAAGACATTGTCCATGAACAAGGGGAGAGGATGGCTATAGATGGAACTTGGAAGGGTCAGTGGAGTTACCTCCTTTATGCATTGGAATAGTATAAAAGGATTACCAAATTTCAGGGAGTGAGGATTCTTTGATAGAACAGTTGATAAGAATTGAGATGGGATATGCTATAGAACTGGCTGCAAGTTTGAAAAATTGGGGGGATAGGTTGTTGAAGGAAGAAGAACATGGCTTAAGTTTCTGTAGAATGGATTTTATCTAGGCAGTCGAAACAGGTTTCAGGGAGAAAGCTGTATGGAGGCAGGTGGTGGTGGGGGTGGGGGGAATTGTGATTGATTATTGTCGGGGGGAGTTAGTTTGTGCATAGAGTCAATGAAATAATTGTTTAGTAGAGTGGCAGTTTCAAGAGGAGTTTTACTGGGGAAGAGGTTTGTTGTAGAAGGTTTCTCTGGATGAAGAATATTGTTCATGGTGTTACAAAATGTTTTTGAGTTTGAAGTGTGGGTAGATTGAGCTTCTTGATAGAATTTTTTCTTGTTGTGGGAAATATGTTTTTTAATAAGGTTTATTAGTTCTTTGAATTTAAGGAATAGAGAAGAAGATTTTGACTTTATCCATTGTTTCCAGGTACCGTCGCTAAGTTTCATAGTGGAAATGGTATCTTTAGAGAGCCAAGGTGTGGGACTAGATTTGATCCTAATTTTCCTGATGGGTGATAGGACATTTAGTATGTTTAAGAAAGTATTGTTGAACTCAAGAACAACATAATTTAGTGGAAGGTTGTACAGGTGAATCCAACTGACAAGGGAGAGTTGGTTGTTGAAAGTGTCTGCATTTAAGTTGGACAAGTAGCAGAAGTCTCTATAAAGGTGGGGTTTTGGGGTTTGAGAAGGTAGTCTTAGTGCTGAGATAGGAAGGTGATCACTTAAGGAGTCTGGTAAAGTGGTGGGTTATGGTAATGATTAGGTTTGGAAGTTAAGATCCAATTAGGAATGGAGCTGGGGTTTTTATTGATTTGGGTGGGAGAAGAAATAAGTTGACTGAAACCAAATAGGTGAATACTAAGGGGGGGAGATGAGGGGACAGCTTATTCCTATCAATGGTAAATGTCCCCATATGGTAGGAGTGTTATAGCAAGAAATTTAGGTTTAGAGAAATAAAAGTGGTAAGTCATAGGTCTGAACTTATGTTTAAGGGAAAAAAGAGAAAGACACAAATGCTTTAATTTGTGAAACTGAACAGAGGAGGTATTGCAGAGAGGGGGGGTGATAGGGAAGTGCAGGGCTGTACTGTAGGAGAATGTTACTTGGGTAAAAGTAGGTGATAGTGAAGGGTACAGTGGTTTAGTGTGATAAGATGATAACCCAGAGAGGAGGAACAGAATGGGAGCTAAGAGGAAACACATTAGCATGCTGTTAGTTTATGTGGGTGTATTATTGAGATGAGGAGAGAGATGTGTGAGATAGGGATGGAAAGCAAAGTAGGGGAGGGATTAGTGATCATAGGTAGGGATGTATAATTATTGGATTATTGGAGTGAGAGGGAGGGCCCTTACAGGGAGGTTAAAGTATAAATGTAGAGTATTCAGGGGTGGATGAGAAATCAGGTAGGGTAAAAAAGCGGAGTGAGCCAGAGTGCAGCAAGGCGAACAAAGTGGGCTGGACCTGGAATCTGACTGTGTGCCAAATAAAAAAAACAGACTGTGGCACCAAAAACAATCTATAGCAGTGGTCAGAAGGTAGGTGCAGAATTCCTATGAAAATGAAGATAGCATTCAGTGCAAGGTGTCTGGGGAAATACTTAAATGTTAGGTGAGCTAACTGTGGGCTGGTAGAACCTGTATCAGTATATGGTTTGATTGTGAGGCTTTACCTTGTAGTTTCAAACAGGAGATAATGATACGCTGTGGTCGGCGACGTAGCTAAGCACACTTCAGTATATGCCTTCTCTGCTAAGGAGTAAACACTGATTTTAACTGGGAAATAGGGGGAGTCTAGGCAACTGCTCTCCCTTGTGATGTATGCCAAAAGAACCTATTCATGTAATTATAACAGCAAAAGACTGTTGTTAGAATATGAGTGTTAACGGTATAGTACCATACCTAGCACAGGTATGCCTAAAAAGGTTGCTATTTGTCCTTTACAATACAAGTTATGAAGGCTTGCTCTGTCTTGATTAAACCTGACTGTTTTCAGCAATTAAGGGCATTTAATTATACTGGAAAGGCAAGCTTAATGTATGCAGGACAGTCAGTTAAAATGTTATTTTGATTGCAGAATTTAAGGTGGGGGAGTGAAAGCTTTCTTTGCCGGATAAAATACTATCACTGTCAACAAAGATGTCACAGCTTCTTAATATTATTTTGTAGAAGTCCTTGATCACATTTGCAGTGTGTTCTTTTGTGAAGGAATAGTAAACCTGTTTAGAAAAGATATGTGATATCATTTTTAGTGGGTTTGGGTATTATTTCTATGTATTTTGCTTCATTCATTTTTAGTGTTTTAGATACCTAGTATTTTTAGATGAGTGAATGCAAAATGCTTGGTATCAAAGACCTCAAAATCTTCCACAAGTCTGGAAAGTTATGTGTGTTTCAGTTCTGCTTTATTTATTTATTTATTTATGTATGTATTTATTTGACTTTTTAGTACTCATTCCCCACTACTACTGAGCCTTTTCCTTGACAGGTGCATTAGATCTCTTATCCTGGTGCTCTAAGGTGCCAGAAAAATAGGCAATAGACAGGAAATGCAGTCATCATCTATTGGTATGTTAGGAGTTACTCAGTGCTTCAGCTGTCCTCTTTGTTATAGCACAAGTGTGGTGCAATATCTGCTGCCTGCTTCCATGCACCCACAGTGTGTAGCTTAATTCAAGTGCACATTGGGTGTACTCAAACTACTGAGCATCTTTGTATTTCAGCTCAATTCTTGGGCCTTCCTCTGAGAAAGCCTTTATAGCGGCACAAAGCCACATCCTTCCATTTGAGATGGATGAGCTGCCTTTGGCCAAACACTCACATCTCTCTCCAATCAGTTCCTTCAATGCCAGGCTACTAACTGCACTCAGGTCAGCTAAACAATATGGACCTTTAGCCATTTTCATCACAATGGTGTCCCATCTCATTTTATTTCTTTTGATTTTTTTCCCTAATATGTATGAATGAATGCTGGCTACAATTAGCTTCGATAGCTTTCCACTTGAGTTTCATAGATTTTGTGAAAATTGAAATTTTTAGATTTGTTTTTCACAAAATCAGATTAAAATGTTTTGTAGTGGGCAAGAAGAGATTTCTGAATTTTCAGGTGACAAAGCAGGTGATTACCAGAGAAGTACTCCACATTAAAAGTTACTATTCTACAAGGTTTTTAATGCAGGTCTTCTTAAGATAATCAACTGAAATTATATTGTTGTATTTACCACTCATTCACATATTTAGGTATTTCTTGTACACCATGCATCTACTGTTGAATGTTTTAAAACCACTGACTGGAGAAAGCTGTGTATTCTTTGCTCAGAATGCAGAAACAGCTCTAAGGAACTGTACTATAACTGACTGCTGCCATGACAGTTTTACTCTGGATTTAGTTACCAATGCCTCAAGGGTTCATATGGTTCATATGCTCAGATTCCAAAAAAGCACTTCTTAAACATGTACTGATTGATAAGATCAGTCATTTAAAATGGCACTCTGTGCTAAACCAGTAAGCACTGCATCTGGAGCAACCATGCAGGGATGATAATATGCAGCCCTTCCCTCACTCAAATTCTAAGGGTGCCATTCAGAACAAATTATATTCCATGTCAGTGAACAGTGCATCCAGTTGAGCAGCATCAGCCAAACTGTCTTCACTGAGTTGGTTCATTATTCAGCAATGTAATACCAGATCAGAAGTTACAATAAATGTATAATGGAAGACGTGTGATGTAGAATAACAGTTGGTAAGAGTGCAAGCTGATAAACTATACCGCACTTCCGTCTTCTAACATACTACTCTACATCTCTTATTAGTCTGCTGTCTCTCACAAAATGCTATTTTCTACTGATATGGATGCCACAGTGGTACGGTGATAGCATTGATACTTACAGTAAGAGATTCTCCCGTTCGATTCTCGGCTTGGCTTGGGAGTGTCTTCTGTGTGGAGTCTGCATGTCCTCCCCGCGGTTGGGTAGCATTTGAAAGACATGCGTGCGTAAATGGGCATGCCTTCGTTGAAAGTTGGGCGTCGAGCTGGCACTTCGGTGTTTCGTAAAAAAAAATCTACTGCCAATCATTAGCGGACCGGAGTTCTGCTGTGGCGACCCCTTACTGGGAAAAAGCTGAAAGACAAACAACAACAACAACATTCTGTAGAAAATATTGTTTCAGAACTGTGTGTGCCTTTCCTGTAAATATTGTGATTTCCATGCATTATGCATGCTAGCTGTTTGTAAATACTGCTCGTGTCAAAATTGTAGTTGCATGCTTTTACTCTTTTTGTTGTTGTTGTAAATACTGCTTGGAACTTTATTTCCTGGGCCTCTGCTTAAAATCATCTTCTGCTCAGCTGAACTATTGTGCTTAAATAATCCATACTCAGAAATAATGCAAAGATGTTTTTGTTTGGCAAGGGACATATGATTCAAAAGCATAATTACATATTATCTGCAGAAAACAAAATCAGGTGTAAGACAACTAAGATGAGATTTTGACTGAACAGTCATGTAAGAGCTGTTAGGATGAAAAATGAAGGAGACAGAGAGAGACAGTAAACAAGCAGTGGGAATGGAGTGAAAATGTCATATGAAAGCAGAATGGTGTCACACAGAACCTGGAAACTTCACGGGGCAGATTTTGTGTTACTAAACAAACAAACAAACAAACAAAAAACACAGACAACAAGTGATAACAATATATGCTATCTTACTAAACCAAGTAGAAGGCATAGAGGAAGAAGTAACGAGGCTTGAAGGGATAGAGGATATTTAGAGAGGAGTAACTGTTACAATGAAAAGGAAGAAGATGTATTTGTAAGTGAAGAAATGTGGAACACTGAATGTAAGATTTCGGAGCATGTGTGGAAGCAAAAGTTAGTTTGGGAGGTTATAGTGAAGGAAAATGCAGATGTCTTTTTTGCAAGTGCTACATGTTATTGAATTATATTATACTAAATATATGCAAGCAAGCTTGGGAGATAACTAAGCATTTAGGTCAATAGATCATTACAGGCTGCTGGTGTCTGCATTGTGATATTAGAAAAAGAAGTAAAAAATACAGTAGATTTGGGAAATAAATCAAGAGAAAAATGACATTACCCAGACAATGCTGAGAGGGCAGAGTCCTTTGTGACTGTGAGTTGTGGTCCCTGCCATGGATCAGCTCTCGACAAGTAGCTCACCCTCATGGAAGTCCACAGTCTATAGTACTTACCTTCAAACTGGATGGTTAAGTTGATGTGGTGGTACTAAATGTGCCTGACCATGGCCTCCCCTTGGAAATACTGGAACTCATCAACAGAAACAGAGGTAAACTGCCATGACAAGTGGACCAACAATGATATCTGGGTGTATGGAGACATCTGTTTTGTGCAAACACCCTATGCCTTACATTCATGATGGTGCACATGTGGCTAGTCGTGGAGGTCATCACATAGACATTGTGAGACATTTACCAGCTCAGCAAGAACTGTGCTGCTAAAAGCCTGTCCCAGGATTATGGCCCTGCAAATAATGCTGGGTTGCAGCCACTGAGACAGGTAGCTTATGGGGTAAGGTCAGTACCTATGGTCTGAATAGCCACCAACATAATGTCCACCCTTATCTTCTATGTGCTCAGTGTAGCCAATGTAACCAAGTGCATCACAGAGGAAGACATGCCATCTCAAGAAGATCTGTCTATGACTTCCTGTCTTTATGTTTCCTCCTGTGTGTTTGGGTGTGTTCTACAGGCAGGAAAGAATACATTCACTGAGTGGGATTGGGATGAGGACACCACATTGCTAAGGTGCAGCAGTAATTCCATGAACCTTGGCTATGACAAACTTTGGCTGCCATCATCATTAGAGCTTGACATGTCTCCTATATAAGGCAGTGGTATAGCCATGGCAGAGGAGCCTAATAAAACATTCCCTATGAGATTCCAAAATAAATTATCCATACTAAGTAAGACCTGTCACCAGTACCTGAATCCCAGTGAATGAATGAAGTCTCTATTATATAGTGGCAGGACAGTATACTATGTAACGCACCTTGTGCTGGTGGTCTCTGAATTGGAAGCCCTAATGTTTCTCTGAAAAGTTGTAATAATGCTTTTAATCCATACTACACCACAAATTTAGCCACTATGCAGATACTTGATCTTTTCAAAATATACCGATATGGAGCATCTTCAGTGGATATTCTTGGGTTAGTTCTGGACCTATATCCAAAACTCCAGTGTGGCAAGTAGAGGTATCAGACCCCCCCCTCCCCATGCAGGGAAGTCAGAAACTCTTCTGTCTCTTTTAAAGGTGGCTTGACTGATGGGCTACCACCCATTGCCCTCTGCTGCTGTGCTAGGGGTGTTTCTAGAAGCTTTTCTGAGGTGCATTTTACAGTCTTTTTAAACAAGCTTTTACATCCAATGATAGCCTGAACAAAACTCATGATTAAGGGAAGAAATTTAGTCTTGTTTTTCAACTGAACCTAACTGACCAAGACTACACTGTAATAACTGGGGTGGAAATAACTGCATTAAGCTGAGAGTGACCTCCAGAAGCATGAGGTTCTAGATGTTTGAGGTGTATTTTGCAGTCTTTTTAAACAACCTTTTCATACATTGATGTCCTGAGCAAACATCATGACTTAGGGAGGAAACTGAGTCTTGCTCTTCAGCGTTTGGTTTTCCCTAACTGATCAAGACTGCACTGTAGTAACTGCAGTGAAAATAAGTGCAGCCCCTAGAAGCCATGTTGGTTCTAAATGCTCTGAGATGCATTTTGAATTTTTAAACAACTTGTGATGAGCCCTCTTTACCCCAGGGCAGTAACTAAGGAGTCTCAATCCTCGCTAATGTCTCCGTCACTAAAGGCAGGGATAGAAATATACAGTTTCTCCTAAGAGTACACCAGGAACAAGTTACAAAACCAGGGACTGTCCTCTATACTTCACTCCAGGTCCCCAAATGAGTCTCCACACTAACCACTGCAGAACACTGTGTCCCATTTCTAGATATCTGACACACTCATTCTTAAATGTCTGATATTCACACATACACACACTCTTGGGAGAGACTGACACAGATTTACCTGCTGTGTTTCTTTGCCCAAATTACAAGGTAACAGCTGCCACCAGTCAGATACCACAATACCCTTCAAAAGGGGTGTTTAATTGTACTGGGTAAAATAGATATTGAAACAAGTGGTAGCTTGCTTCCCAACCAGTAAGGCTTTTTGGAGTGGTCCTGGTGTTATCACAATAAGCATAAATACTCTCAAGTTATTAAAAATACAAACTTAATAACCAGCTGCAATGAGAGTTAGTAAAACATTTAATACTAAATAAAAAGTTTAAAACATATAAATACTGAATAACTGATTCCAATAAACATCAGAGTTTCATACACAGGAAATATGAAAATAATACTGTAGAACAGATCTCACATTGATTTTAGAAAACCACTAACTATCTAGCTGTAGTTTCCTGACTATCTGAAGATTACCTGCCCCTATCTAATCTAAATAATTTAGCAAGGCAATATTATACTCTTACTTCTGCAAGGTAAGATGAGAAATTATGTCCACACGCCAGACTGTTGTTTGTCCTCAGCGACTGGAACAACTACTCTCCTGGAAAAAAAATGAATGATAAACTGCTGCTGAACAGCTCTGGAAACAACTGTATGAAAAACTGAGCAACTGACTCAGAACTTACTTTTATAGCCAATCTTTTTCAAAAGTAACAGGAAGCTGCCATGAGAATTCTACTCTCATTTCAGACTTTGAAAAGTAAACAAACAGCTACAGGGAAGATTCTATTCTCCCAGGCCTGGGACACAGTGACATTACATCTAGGTCAGCTGACTTTGTGTAACATGCATTCAGAACTTTCTTTACAAAGAGGATGTACATTTCATCAGCCAGAAGAACACTGTTTGACACTCAAACATCTTGCATAAATCAGAGTGATAATCAAAAGGCATAAACTTATTTACAAAATTATAGACACCCATGCTGGCATATATAAAACAGGGTCATTTACAATTATTTACAAAACCTCAGCCAGTTGTGCTAGCACCGATAACAATATCTAATATACTCACACAACCTTTACATTCAGGGATGGCCTGAATAAAACTGGGATTAAGGGAAGAAAATCAGTCTTGCTCTTCAACTTTGTTTTCCCTAACTCCTTTCCATGGCTGGCCTTGGGCATAAGCGAACTAGGCGCCTGCCTAGGGCACCATACAGGCCGGCCTCAAAAGGGCACAATTTAATGGAATGACTTCTTAGCTCACATTTCTTTACTTGTTTTCCAATTTTCACTGCCCCCCCCCCCCACCCATACTGTAGGCTAGCAGTTGCTCCCTCCCCAACTTTGTAGTACAAAGCACGAATTTCCACAGTACATAACACAGCCCCTACTATATTCTTCCATTTCCTCCCCCCTGCATCTATGTGATGAATCTGAGTGGCTACTCATGTTCAGCATTATTTAAAGCATCCAATCAGTGATGCTTTCATACCATTGACGTCTCTGTCTACTGCTCCAATCGAGTGTATATAACTCAGCTCATGCCTGCCTCTTGTTTCTTTCTACGTTGACGAGATAGAGGCGGGCGCATCTATTGGCTTTCGGTACTTCCTGGTTGTTATCTCTGGACATGAGTGACTCATCAGTGGTCTGGACTAGTTCTCTGCAGCACGTGGGCTACACAAACAGCAATTTTGGCCTTGGGGTTTTTGTTTTGTGCCTCCGGCCCTCCCTTGCTTGGTTCATCATTGCTGCTTATTTGCTTTTGCTTGGCTAATGTAAGTCGGGGTCTGGGGAATAATAACAGTAAACTACCGTTCCTTTGAAACTCATTTTTTCAAAGTTCTGTACAGCAGCGGCTATAAAACGATTACGTTAATTTGTGTTTGCTGTGATCATTTTCTCTACAGTCCTTCTAGGTTCTGATCTTGTTCACTCTCATCGTTCTAAACTTTCGATCTTGTCTCTATCATTTTAGGTTCGGTAATATGGTAATTTGATAAAGTAAAGTAGATCCTATGAAAGATGAAAATGAGCAAACAAATTGATGTTAATAACTATATCATATGTTGGATAGATTATGCAAACCTTTGAAATCAGAATGCATACTCTGTTTTTTATC
The DNA here is from genome assembly GCF_019279795.1 of Protopterus annectens. Taxonomy (NCBI): domain Eukaryota; kingdom Metazoa; phylum Chordata; order Ceratodontiformes; family Protopteridae; genus Protopterus; species Protopterus annectens. Next base: position 1,206,445,917 of record NC_056727.1, read on the forward strand.
TTTGCATTATTCATGATCTGCTGTAAAGTAGTTAAGAAAAGAGCTGAGAAACTCTGGAAAAAAAGTAAGCTTATTTGTTTATTTTGAGGTCAGTATTCTTTTATTTAGTGAAATGTAAAAATGTTATTGTCTGACTAAAGGGAAAAATAGTTTTAGAAAAACATAAACCTGCTTGAATTTGTTCCTATACTGATAATGTAGTGGGGCATGAGGGGATGCTGCATTTGTCTGACTAAAGGGGAAAAAATAGTTTTAGAAAAACATAAACCTACTTGAGTTTATTTCTATACTGATAGTGTAGTGCGGTATGAGGGGATGCTGCATTTGTCTGACTAAAGGGGTTTAAAAAATAGTTTTAGAAAAACATAAACCTGCTTGAGTTTGTTTCTATACTGATACTGTAGTGGGGCATAAGGGGATGCTGCATTTTTGATGTGATATTCTTCAGCTGAGTTGCTAAAACAAAATCCTAACTGCTTGAGTTCATACATTTTGCTGTTGTTCACATGTATTATTTGTGTGAGATCTATCCCTAAAATAAGGTTATAAGAATTCAAGTCATTTAGTAATTCATTTGTGACTTTAAAATACTTAACTCTAGCCGCAATCACAAATGAGATGCACTTTCTGGCACTTTCAATAATTATGTTGTCATTATTCTGTACACCATGCAGTACTTCTTTCTCACCAGCTGATAAGATCATAAACTCATGTATTTTGGTATCATAAAATTTGTGGAAATCATTCTTGCAGCTTTGTAAGAAGGCATTAAAATTAGAGCAACAAATTGGAGTAAAAGCATGTTGTCTTTTTACAACAGAATCATTCCTAGTACTGAATGTACATGCAGCAACCTTTTTGCCTCCCATTTCCATTTCTGCATTGGACAATCTACTGTTGATCAAGGGGCTGTAAGTGAAAATATGGGAATAGACATGCAAGGATATAGTGCTAAATGTTATTTACAAGACTTCTGTATTGCCATATGGACAATAGCCATTGGTGGTCTGTGCAATTTTTAGCACCATCAGTTGAGTTAATGGTAGGCAGCAAGGAGAAAGCTATGGAAGGAGTGACCATGTTAAAACAAATGCAGATGTCATTCATTAACTAATTTTATAGTATCTGAACTTTGCCTGTGTATTATGTGTGTGTGTGTGTGTGTGTGTGTGTGTGTGTGTGTGTGTGTGTGTGTGTGTGTGTGTGTGTGTGTGTGTGTGTGTGTGTGTGTGTGTGTGTGTGTGTGTGTGTGTGTGTGTGTGTGTGTGTGTGTGTGTGTGTGTATGTGAAACTTGTGTGCATGTTTGTCATGCCTGTATTATGGCATGGTTATTGCTAACTTGTTTGACTTCTTCAAAACAGTCACCAAGGTCATAGATAAAGGGAAGGTGGTCCACACAGCATATCTGGACTTCGCTAAGGCATTCAACACCATTCCACACTCAGGAATCATAGACAAACTCACCATCTTAAATATCAACCCCCATGTCACGAGATGGGTTGCCAATTGGCTCTCAGACAGAACCCATACGGTAAGAGTGGCAGGCGTCATGTCTGACTCTAAACCAGTCACAAGCGGAGTCCCACAGGGGTCAGTCAAGTGATGTGGATACGCTACAAAAGGGCCTTACAGAAACAGATGCTTGGTGCCAGAACCATGGGCTCAAGCTCAATGCCAAGAAATGTATAGTTACCCCCCCCCTTGGGAAAAAACATGTACCTGTGAATTACCACATAGGTGGCAGTACACTAAACACCGAAGGTGCGATAAGAGACTTACAGACACAGGTGGACAGTGGTCTCACCTTCAATAACCACATCGCCACGGTCAGGAAATCCTTCTATGTGGCACACCTCATCACTAAGGGCTTTTCATCCAGAAAAAAGGAGGTCATTCTCCCACTGTACTCATCCCTCATTAGACCCATTATAGAATACAATGCCCCATTTGGTATGTACCTCTCAAGACATCTGCAACAACTGGAAAGGCCGCAGAAACCTCGCTAAAAGAATCACAGGGCTAAAGCAGATGCCCTATGCTGACCGCCTTAAAAAACTCCAGCTATACTCTGTCACATAAAGTCTACTCCGAGGCGAGCTCTTCTTAATAAACAAGGCCATGTCAAACCCGGAGCTGTTGGACATGCTACACTTAAAGAAATCCCAATCCCTGCTCCAGGGATCTAAACCTTGTCATCACAATAAACAAAACATGCTGGAGGGATAGTTTCCTGACGCAGAGACTCTCCAGACTCTGGAATTGACTGCCCATACATGTCAAGCAAAGCGCCTCTTTGGCCCTCTTCAGAAGGAACCTTGATGATTGGATGGGAGAAAGGAAATTCACCCCGGGGATCATGTTAGTTGCCCTGCTAGACAGGGGTCCAGGGAAGTAAATAGTGTGGGAAGAAATAGCCAGGGAATTGTTATGGCAAGGCTTTTGTATAGGCCTTAGTGCCGATAGCCTAGTACCAGCCTATGAACTTCCAAAGCTGCAATGCACTTCTGTTATGATTTCTGGAGACATTCATTATTTGTGGTGACAATTCTTTTTATTCTGCTTACTTGCAATCACAGCAAACTTTATTTATATATATATATATATATATATATATATATATATATATATATATATGTATTTATTTCTTTATTTATTTCTTCAGGAAAGCACAAAAGATACAAACATATACTTTGCAATTTGCAGGGAGCAGTAATATGATATTTTTTCAGCTTGTGTATGCCTGTTTGTCTGTTTGATACAGGGATAAGGTTACAATATACAGCTCTTCCCAAGCACAGAAGGAACTCGGTAGGGTAGCAGTGCTGGACCAGATTGGGGTGGCTTTTCTTTTCAGTGTGTCTGAACTGCAGTGGTGTAGTAGTTTATTCCTTGTTTTTTCCCCACTGTGTGCAGAATCAAGTGTAGGTGGACTTTTCTAGACAGAGCTGTCAGTTTGTCTTCCTATGTCATTATACCTTTCAGTTCATTTGTGAACCTCACAGATGGGTAACTACTGATTTGGGAACTAATTCACTATTGTGAATCTGTAGCAGTAGGAGTATATTTGTTTCGGCCATGCACATGGATCTTATTTAAATGACTAAGAATGTCAGCCAGTGCCCATTCTGTTGGAGACTGTGGTTTCTTTGGTTTTCCTACTTTGGGAACATACTTGGTGTAGAATAACCTTTCTTTTACATCAGAGCCACAACTAGGGTGAGCCAAAAGAGTGACTGCTCTGCTGCAAGCTGTTAGGGGATGCATTCGGTATGTGCAGTGGTGCAGGAGTACAATACGGGCTTAATAAATGTTGATACCACATTTATGGGCACAGTTGAAGTGCCAAAGTGCTTGGTGAGTGATTTAAGTAACATGGTAAGCTGCTTGTTGCATCTTGGGCAAGCAGCTTGCTGCAGTGTCTGAACATTTGATCTTCAACTTTAAAACTTTTTTTGCTTGTCAAGTTTGAGGTGTTGGTGTGTCAGTTTGGGGGAAATGTACAGGGCACCAGATAACTAAGCTACATCACTGCTTATCCAGTGCAGATCTGTCATTTTCTGCTGCTCTTGCTATGTTTTTACTCTGTGTGAGTATTACAAATCTGTTATATTGCTGAACAGTTCATCTGCCATTACATGCTGCTTTGATACAATGGGTCCCTGTCATGTGCTTCAATTTGATTGAAAATTTTTGCTTTATACATTGACTGCCTCTACTTGTTTACTTGCTACCTCATTTACTGATATTGGAATATAATATCAGAACTAGAATCAGCTAATTGTTGTGCTTTAATGGATCACCCTTTCTCAGAGTTGTTGCACCTCAGAATACTGTCTTTCATGACTGTAGATAAACTCTCTACACTAGCAACAGATCAAGCAGGTTTTTTAAGGAGAATTCAGCCTTCAATTGCAGTCTTAACTACACTACAAGGTGTCTGTTACAGTATGACTGATTTTTCATGCATTTAAACATTGAAAGAACTGGAGTGGCATTTGTGAGAGTGATCCATCTGTGGGTGTGGCTCAAATAGGGGTGTTCCTTGAGTATGGTGTCGGTGGGGCATAAGAGGCTCCAGAGCAGTACTTTGCCTAGGGTGCCATTTCAGCTAAGGCCGGCCCTGCTCCTTTCACAAAACTCTAAATGACCAAGACTATAGTGTGATAACAGTGAATCATTTCAACACACCCAAGCTGGCTAAGACTACATGTAATAACTAAATTAAGCTGGAGGTCTTGGGACCAGTAGGTATCAGAAGACATGGAGTTATAGATGTTCTGAGGTGAGATTTTTTCCACCCTTTTGATTCAATGACAGTCTGAACAAAAATCAAGCATAAGGAAAGAAATTCAATCATACTTTTTACTTCTAAGAAGAAATGAGTTGTTTCCAAGGATTCATGCTCAAAGTTAACCAAATAGCAGTATACAATAGACATTTAAGATAAATGCTTGTGATGATACATAACTCACATTTCGAAACATTACCTGCCTATTTACACCGCCTTAAATAATAGTCACTTTCTGTGTATACTTGTCTGGTGTTAAAGTGGGATTAAAATTAAGGGACAAATGTCCGCAATCATACTTCAAGTCACTGCTGCCATATGCATATACAGCATGCTTCCTCATCCCTAGCCCCAAAATACAGCCACCTTATGTGTACCCCTCTGATATCACACTTGGACAAAACAGAAAAAACAAGCAGAACATATTTGCTGTCAGACATGTATAAACAAAATGTGTCTTTACCCACCCCCAAATGATAGCCACCTGTATATGCATCTGATGTTTGAGTGTGAAGAAAATGAAAAAAAATAATAATTACAGTAATGTTTCCAACTTACTTTTAGATAGCACACTGCTCCTGTACAAGCTCATTACTCCTCTGTGTTTCTCTCTGAAGTTTGTTAAGAAAGTTAAAGAAATAATTTCCATAGTGTCCCTAGCCCTACACAAGATAATGACCTCTGGGGTTTGGGAGGAAAGTTAAAGAAATAATGACATTATCCCCAGCTCCCCACAAAAGCTACAGCGACCTTCTGTGTATGCCTCTGAGCAGGACTATGTTTAGGCTAGGTAGTATTCAGAAAAGAGAACCCTACAAAGCCTGTTTCAAAGTCCACTTAAACAGCTCCTCAGAAGCTCTATAGGGCCGGGTGTTATGTATTTAATTTATCCCCTTTAGAAAGTGACAAACTAAGCAAGTGACAAGAAGATCAGATACTTTCATCCAAACAACCCCCAACAAGCAGTTATAGCCATATTTCTGTACAATTCAGATGCCAGGTTATGATAAAAGAGGGTAACCATCTTGTAACTAGAATGCATTTCACCTTCATTTGAAAAAACAGTCACCACACATTAACATAGTCAAAGTTGCTTCACATACGTCAGATTAGTTTTGCAGCACCAGAATAATAAGGAAACTGCAGGCAGCTAATTATTTTCCTCCACAGGCAGCCCCAGCAATTATATCTACTCTTTCTGTATATATCAAGAGTCAAGTTAAGTAGTGCATCTTACATATCACTAACGCACACTAGTTCTGCAAACCAGATAGTAGTGACTACTTAAGAATGAGCGAATGAGCATCAAGTTGCTATCATCCAACCAACCCCAAACCCCACAGCTCTCAGCCTCTTACCTCCAGACACAGGGACACATTTTTAGAATATTAGTACATGAGGAGTTGACAAAATAACAGTGCAAAATAGCAAGCATTTTCTAACACAAAAGGTCTATAATTCTACTGTCATTATTTATTAAATGTAATCCACAACCTTTTCCCCAAATTACCAGTTTTACTAGGGATTAGGAGTGAGAGAGAGAACTTTGTTTTTGTTTTTATTTATTTATTATTTATTTATTTGCAATTTGATTATCGGGCAAATCCATTGGGTCGAATTGACCCATTTTCAGTGGAGGCCCTGGGAGAAAAGCTCGCCCCACCATTGAGGCATCACCCAAATGGCTCAACTCCCAGTGCCCTAGTCCCATGTCAGATCTAGAAACTCATCTCCTTATCCTCCTGGACTTACTCTGGTATTGTTGGGGCTGGTTGTGGATACTAAGGGTGCCTTGGTGGGCCATCCTTCTATACTTCCATCCTGGGGTGTTTCATTATATGCCCTACCCACTCCCTGCTCCTCCTCCCATTCTCAATGACCATGTACAATGACACCTCCCCTCTATGGAAGCATTATCAATGAGTGCCCTCCCAGAGGAGAGAACGTACATCCCAAATCCCTGAACAGACAAGCACTAGAGCCACACTTTAGAACATTATACTTTTTATTATTTATTTTTTAAGAATGTTATACAGTTTTAATTAAAAACAAAATACGTCAGATTGATGCCAACCTTGACTCCTGTCAGTCTGTTGGCTTTGCCCCTACAATTTGAAAGTTGTGATGTCATAGAAACCTAATGTGACATTGCTTCATTGACTTGAATGGTCCAAGTAGAGCACCTCCCCTCCGGGGAGACTGTCATGCTGCAGGGTAAGTGTGTTTTGTTGAAGCAGGACACCGAATCTTTATTTATTTAGTTTTTAGAGTGAAGAAACTGCATATTTTGTTGCTCTATAATTAAATAAATAAATCGGAAAGAGCATCCCTCTAAGTATGTTGCCCTAGGTCATCGACTAGTTGGCTTATGCGTAAGGCCAGTCCTGAAGGCATCACAGAGCTCCCTATGCTTCTCAGCTGTCCCTGATTTTGCATATCATCCCTGATTTTGTCTCATATTCCTGCTGTGTCCCTTTTTTCCAGGAAATCCTTAAGGATTATAGTCAGTCATTAAACATTAATTTGTTTCACACGTCTTGTTCTTCAGAGAGAGCATGTTCATGGAAAGCCTCCTGATCTATTTCTGCACTGAATTACAGAGCAAAGAAATTGAGAGATTATGTGCTCTCCTGTTTTCTCTCTCCCTCTCTCTCTTTCTGTCCCTCTTACACACACGTGCGCACACACACATTACTGCAGTATGTTATATGATGCTTTCTTCAGTCTATAAAGGAAAAAAACAATCCACCATAGAACTGTTAAAACATAACAACTGGCTTATCACTGCAGCATTTCAAAACTACCTGACTGCAACTATAAAATATACAAGTTACTTAACACTTTTTTTTCCACCTCACGAAACATGGCATTTCAAACTGCACTTAGCAAGGGCAAAGTAAAATGCCAAATCCTTAGCTGCTCCTGCAGTTACTTTTGCTTTTCGACTTTTTATTATTTTATCTCTCTATTATTAATATATATTATTAATTTTACTCCAGCTAAGCAGCAAAGTCACATTAACGAGCATATAAAAATGACATCTGTTTCCTGTTATTTAGTGCATGCATCACAGCAGCTTAATATGCTGACATGAAATCAAGGACTTTTTTTTGTACCAGGCAATGTGTTCTCCAGTAGGGTACCTATATACATTTTGCCAATTATCTAAATTTATTTTAAGACACAGAATATTTTTTAGTGGAAGTAATTTAAAATGGACAGTAGAAAATTGCTTTACAGCAAGTTTAAGGGGGATAGAGATAGAGAGAAAACAAAGGGCTGCATTTCGGTACTGAGAGACGTTAGTAGTAATATAATACAATTACTGATAGCTATGTTATACAAATAGTAACAGAATGCAATTGCTGTGCCAATGTAATTTCAGAATGCCTGGTTAAATTCAATAGTACATAAGTGGGGCTAGGATCCTTCAGCAGGTTGTTAATGCTTTTCCAGGAAATTTTCTTACTAAGAGTCTTCTAGAAGGAACTAGTTCTGCATCATTAAGCCTAGGCTTTACAAAAACTCCTAAGCTTTTTGCCTTACTAATTGCATGCAATACTATGTCTATTCATTTGTTTCCAGCAATTGTAAAATGTCATACCACAGACCTTAAATGATGATATACAAGAATTGCACAGTTCTAATCTGCAGTTGTGTCTTTCTGCTTTTCCCAGTTAGGGGTTGCCACAGCGGAACTCTGGTCCGCTAATGATTGGCAGTAGATTTTTACGTGCCGAGTTGCCAGCCCTGACGCACAACCTTCAACGAAGATACGCCCATTCATGCACGTCTCCATACAGAAGACGCTCTAGCTGAGAATCGAACAGGACAGCGTCTAATTGTGAGGTGACAATGCACCACCGCCACCACCTTATTCCAAATTATTTTTTTAAGTTCCAGAAAGTATATCTCCAAACTGCAGTCCAGTCTTTATACCAGAAAATCTTAGAATAATGCTTTCAAAACAGTGTGACAAATTGTACAATCTATGAAAAACAACTGCAAAAGCAAGTTACAGAGGAATGTAATAGTATTTATTCTAGACTACAACTGATAATATTTCATAGTAAAGCACTGTGCCCATTTCTGTCATATAATTTATTGAATGTGCCCTGTTTCTCACTATAGAATGAGAAATTGTCATGCCAAATATTGTAATCCAAGAAGCTTTGTTGGTAAAAAATGGATAACCATTGGAAATGTTGGGGCACTCTAGAGTGAGTCCCAAAACATGATGACTTAATGGCTGAAAAATCAGACTTACATATACACAAGTCCAATATGCCATTTCTCAGGGTATTCCCTTTTCTCTGGGGTAGAATGATCTCAGAGTTAGTATATATAAGTTTGGAGGTGTAGGAGGCTTGTCCCACTGTAAAAAAAAAGTTTAAAGCAGACGAGTGATATTCAAGATACGCTGTTCTCCTGCATTTTTTGGGGGGAGAGGGGAATGTCAGCACTCTGCATTTGGGGTGCTGACATTTCAACAGTAAGCCTAACAAATGTACTTATGTTAGTAACTGATCAGTGTCAGATACATTTGATGGCAAAAGTACAAGTGAAACTTGAACTGGCACATTCACATTGCTGAAAACCTTAACTTGAATGCACAATGAACTGATGGTCACCATAAAAAGAGCTAAATGAATGAGGTGCAATTAGTTAGAAATCAATGGCACCCGACAAGACTGCCTACTTACAAGCACATTATTTGTGCAGTAAAACGTTTAACTCCAGATAACAGATTTTGTGAAGAATTAAAATGACTAAATTATTAATAGTGTTTTCTGTTTCATAGTTAACATACTTTAAATTATAAATAACATCTAAACGTTACTGGCAAACCATATGAAATAGATATTTGTACAGTGAGAAATGAGTAAATCTGAAGGCCAAAGTGTTGTTATATTTAGATGCCACTGGAGGTGATGGAAGGATGTTACTAAGCCCACACATTTCCCCGTGCTTTTTCTAAATCATTCAATGATTCCACTCTACCTTGTTGTGCTGTATAGCCATGAGAAGTATCTTTCTAGATTGTTTTCTACAGCTTGCACTATGGCCATGTCAAATTTAGCCTTAATCGTTTCTGTCCCAACTGATTTAAGTCTAATTTTGGTTCCAGACAATCAGAACAGTGTTACAGGTCTTCACAAATTCTACAAGAGATACACGTCTGTTTTACTTATGTTGGCATCCCCATTTACTAAGAGGCCTGGTAATATGTTACCGCACGTGTGAAATGAGGTTCTAGTTTTACTGAGACTATAGATTCTTGAGATATAGCTGAGGGTTTTGTGAGTACAGCCTTCAGAACCTCTGCAATATGCAGTGGAACGTGAGTGGGGTGGGGGGCTGATGATGACTATTTTACTTCAATAATATGGATACACATAACACCTTTCAGTCTTACAGATATTTAGGAAGATGCCAAAAAGTATGTATGTATGTACATATGTACTCTTGTTCGACTTTTTTTTTCTTATTGTCCCACCCTTCTTACATTCAACAATTAACACCTCTTATCCTCCTATCCTCCTTTAACTCTGCTAAGATTTCATGTAAAACTGTAATGTCAGCCCTGTGTTATTTCACATTGTAACAAATGTAACAGGAATATGCACCAATAGATTGTTCGTATTTTAATTGACTTGTGTGTGTGTGTGTGTGTGTGTGTGTGTGTGTGTGTGTGTGTGTGTGTGTGTGTGTGTGTGTGTGTGCATGTGTAATTTTACCTTTTGCATTTTTTGACTGTATTTTCACTGCAGTAGTAGATTTTTTGTCATGTTGTGTAATGCCATCATTCTTCAATAGTATTACATAAATGTAAATGCATTGTCTTCATATTATATTGTTGTTCGTGGAACTTTTCTCTCCAGGACTCCATGGAAAGCAGGCTTTTCTTGGCCCAGTGGACTATCCCAGTAAACAAACTGTCAAATAAATAAATGTCCCTACAGTCAGTTTCTAATCCCCTTTGTCGAGTGGTTCTGGTAAATATCACCTGTGGAAAATTACAAGACCTCATAGCTAAGAGGGCACACACCAGTCCCCATGTACACTAACAGTTTCTGGTATTTTTTTTTCTGGTTTAGTTTAAAGAAAGTGGTCATTAGCAATATAATGCAGGGCATCAGTTTGGAGGGGCATAACGTGTGTATATTTATGTTTAATTTCTTACAGATGACAGAGTTAGACGTGAATTTTATTGAATTTGTTAAGGAACTCTGGTATTCCCAATCTGATGAGAGTTTAAAATTGATTATTGAGAAGTATGATGAGGAGTTTAATTATTTTTGGAAAGAGGATTTGAGTTAAAAGAAATCTAAGGCAAGGGTATCTGATAGAAATGATTTGACTTTCACATGTTTTGGAACTGGTTATCAGGGAAACCATTCCCAAATGGAAGCTCAAATGGATTAATTTTTGGCTAAAACGTTGTGTAGGGTTTTGTTGATACTGACGACTTGATTATCTATTTTCCTCTGATAATAAAGTTGAAGAGGACATTTACGAGACAGCTGAAAAATATGAGAGTTTAAAGATATAAGTAAATGAAACTAGGATTATATAAGAAGGGAAAGAAAATATGAGGAAACATTTTGAATTATGTTGTGGAGAAGTGAAAGCAACTTAGGAACAATAAATAATGAAAAATGGCAGACTTAACAGGGGATTTACACGATGTGTCATTCATGCTCACAGCCCTACATAATGGGACAGAGAGGTGCCATGCTGAGCACATGTGGCTGAGAGCAAAGCTGATGTGGGAATGTCTTTTCTGAAGGTACATGTGTTATATGATTTCAGAAGTGCAGTTTGTAACTCAGGTACCTACTATTTCATACACAATGCCACCCATACACATGGACTAGCGGCACTTGTTCAGCCCCAGGGTACTTCATTGATGTTGCTTTTATCTGAACTGGATCAATAATTGAGCCCATGGTCTTAATCTATCTTTTCTCCTGCTAATCCATGCTCTCCATTACATGGTTGGCCCCTGGAATCAAAAGCTGGATAATACACTTTGACCCTCCATACCCACACAATATGAATTCAAACATAACCACTCCTATGTGCCAAGAGGCCCCAGCAGTAAGTGATATTGGACTTGTTACCAGCGAAGGGCGTGTCTGAGATAGAAGAGTTCAAAAGCATCATCAATTACATGACATTAATGGCCATGCCACAAGAGGTAGGCTATCCTCATTGTCATATTGTGTTTTTGTGATATTCGTGCACTGCAGCACTGTATTCTTTTGCCACAAACATAGCTGATTAACCAGGAAAGCAATGACTGAGACAAGGATAGGGATTTTAGTTCTTTAATTAGGTGTTGATAGGATAGTGTCAAATGCTTTTGATGTGTGCAGAAAAACGGAGGATACTAGATTGTCATTATTTCTGTTGGTATTTATGGTTTCTGTCAAACTAAGCAGGGCACTTGTGCTGTGGTGAGGTCAGAAACCATGTTTTCTGAGGGAGAGATGATTGTTGTTTTTGGTGAGGTAGGTTATAAGTTCGGAATGCAGGCATCCAAGTTTCTAATATTTTGGAGAAGGGGTAAAAATGACTTTGTGCCAATAGCTGGAGAGGTCAGTGGCAGTTCCACCTGAGTGCAGTGGTATGATGTGAGATTTTTCCCAGATGGAGGGGATAGAGGGAACATAGTTTTCTGTGGTGGATCTATTAGTCAGTATTGAGAGTAGGTGTGCATCTGCAGCCATTGATGGTATTCAGGTGGTAGGTTGTTGGCTGCGGGAGTGTTATTTTTAGCTTTTGGAGATATTGTTTTATCACTGGTGCTGGCACATGATAAAGACAGAAGAGAGGGAGGAGTTACAGTTGTGGATGGTAGGGCTGGAGAGGGAGAAGCATTCGTTTTCAGTAGTGTGAGGGACAGACTGATTGAAGTGGCTGTTAAATTAGGTGGCTATGGAGTCAACTGTTGGTGGTAGGAGGAGGGGGTAGTAGATTTCCCAGGGTGTAGTAGTGCTGTACATGACTATTATGTCAAACACTAAACTGTCTACAACCAATAATGACAGTAATGCAAAAGTGCAGTGTCTCTGGCTGGGACATGGAAGAAAAAAAGTCCTTCAACATGCTTGAGTGCTTGAGTTATGGATGATTAGAAAGGGGTGGTACAAGAGTCGACAAGAAGAGATGGCTGACAAATGAACCTTGATAGAAGAGACAGAAAGCCCAGAGGACAGTAAGTGACACAAATCATAAAGAACTTCTGTTTTTTTGAATGCCACCCAACAGAAAATATTTTCCCTTATACACATATGATTTCCTAGAAGCAGTTTGTGAAGCCTCAATACCTGCTGCGCCTCCCCAGGAAAAAAAAATGTGCCTAAAAGATATTAAGATTCCATCTTTCAGGAAGTCAATGGAGGAGTTTTGAAGTCAGGGTGTATCTAACAACCCTTCTCTTGTGTGAGTAAATCCAGTATGTGGAGAAACCTGTGTTAAGTGCACTGAAGGACAGTGTTTCTCCCACCCACTGTTGCAGATTCAGGTAATAAAAGTGAAGTACCCCCCTCCCCACAATGTAGCAGTTATATCATGAGTAATCATTTAGGTAATAGGAAACAAATTCGCCATCCCCCTTCTCAAGTAGCAGGCATGTCATCAGTCATCATTCACATCCATTCTGCAGTTCATACTATTTTTATTCACCTCAAATCTCCTGCTGCATTTATACGTTCCAGTATACAGTGCTTGTCACACTGGGCATGTCTGCTTCCACTGCTGTTTTCTTTGGTTATTTGGTGATACATGATTTAATGCCATTTTCAGCATGGTCCTCCTTGTGGTCTAATTACTGTACCTCAACTGAGAGGTTCAACCTGCCACTGCCATCTGTCTCCCATCTCCTCTATAGTGCCTCCAACAATACCAGCAGTTGTAAATGAACCCACACTAAATGGAGCAAAAGTCAGGGCTTTAAAAGTATGTGTTGCTTAACATCCAGGATAGGTTCTATCCAATAGATTAAGTGGTGCAGACATTAAGCGAATACCCTATACTTTGTATTGGGCTTTATTTAAAGTCTGTCTGTACAACAGCTGATCACATTTATGTCCACTTCTACAGTATGGACATAAATGCAGTCAGACATTGTGCAGAAGGATGTTAAGCGGCACATACCTCTATACCACCAAGTTACCATTAAATTATGTTAAGCTTGCTCTCATTTTGCATTAAATACAACTTGCCTGATCCCACCTTTGTTATTTTAGCATTTTTGGTAATGCCATTTTATGTGGATACATGGAAATATGGCTCCTCAAACAATTTAAACAGGTCATTACACTGACATTTTATGACAGATGTTACATTGCAGAAATGACATTTTACTCATTATTGTGTTCTTAGCTTAATACTGGTAAGGCTTAAAGAACTATATCAAGTAAAGATGCATGTTTTAAAACCAGAAAAATACTTGACCGAAACCTGAAATGTTTAATCAGCAAATTCCAAAATTTATGGAAACGGTGGGTAGAAAAATATGTAATGGATTAGCAGGAGAAAAGATAGATTAAGACCATGGGCTCAATTATTGATCCAGACACGCTAAACATGTACAGTTGCTACTTGGCTGTAAGAGTGACACACACACCTGCATTGATAATAGACATTGATTGCAGAGGATGGAAGTGATAGGGACGGGAGAAATAAATAATACAACAGCGGCTCCTCCTGCATTTTGGAAGAAGAATGTAATAACATGTGAGAAGTGATTCCTTTATTGCATAAAACAATATATGATCAGGTAATAGGGACAAAGGGGTCTAGAACATCTTAGAGCAATGAAACACTGAATTCCTCTAATAAATAAAACATAGAATGTGAAGTGAAGCTGCTCCAGCCCCATGCTGGTGATGGATAAAGCCCTGAGTGTGCTTCAGAAGCGATTGCCTGACACAAGTTTAACTATCCTGGGGAGAGGGGATAGTTCAACTGACTGCATAACTGACACCTGTAAGAGTGAAAGTTTATAACTGACAGTAAGCAGCCTAGCGTGCCCACACCTACTAGTGAGCTGCTTAGCTGGGAGGCTGTCGTGCATAATAGAATGGATGCACCTTCTGAGAAATGCAGTTGCGGACTGAACAACCTGTGGAAGGGGTGGGAATATGCAGTCCAAAGGATTAGCAGATTACCCCACTCCTTAATATTTGACTCTTGCCTACAATAGAGAATGGAAGGCCTAAAAGGCTGTTGCCCTGAAGGTCAAATGAATGGACCAGTTGGATACAGGAAGATATAGCCATTGTGCAGATCTTATGGACCAAAAAAAAGTGAAAATTGAAAGTGAGTAGAAAAGCTTCCCCCACCAATGCAAAAAGCTTTCCCCAACCCACAATACATAGCATAATTAGCCCAGGTTGCTGCATCTTTGTGTAAGGGGAATTACCTCTGCATAAATATATTTATCAATTAATTGTATGCATATGTGAGTAAAGTGACATCTCTATTAATGATGTAGTATTTCTCGTTACTTTACTTTGCAGCAATGAATTATCAGTAGTTTTAAGAAACTTACAGAGGAATATCCTAACCGGGATAAGCCGAAAGACACAACAACAAAATAGGAATATTGCAGCCAGAATTACTCAGAATTTTCAAGCAGCTCATCGGATCACTAAAATGTCAAACTGTTTTTTGCAGAAAAAAGGAAAGGAATCGTTTTTCACCAGTTTTCTGGCATCATCTAATTTCACCTAATTGCACATGACACTTCACTGACACATCTGTAAGGTTAATTTACAATAAATTTTCCAATATTATCTGTGCTTTGTAATGATGACTGGATTGGATAAAAGCAGTTTGTACACATAGACGCATTTTCATGTCTTAAAACAGTTCATTAGGTAACATTTATTTTGGTAAAAATTATACCTTTGAAATGGTTCCAAAAGGATCAGTCCACTACTCCTGTTAACATATTCAAAATAAATAAAATACATTTTTAAGTAATATTCAGAACTGAATATTCTTTATGCTGTATGCATCTTTGCCTGTCCCTTCCAAACCCTTCAACAAATGTCTTTTCAGCAACAAAACAATTATTTCCTTATTTACTTACTTAAATTGCAGGCTAGTAGCTTCCATAGTGTAGTTTAAATACTGATGAAAAGCTGCAAAACAGATTGTAAAAACATCTAAGTTGATCACTGGTGTGTGTGCTTTGCTGCTATTTGTACACAACCACAGGTAAATTGTCTGAAGGAATAAGGCTCTTAATTAGGGAGATATTCCTAAGATTATAACACGAGGATTTCATGACAGGCACCTGCTCCCTAAAGGTGATCCAATCATCATATATGACATCTAAAATACAACATTTTCAACAAGAATTCCTGTTTGTCACCACTACAGAACAGGAGCAAAAGAGTAGTGAATGGTGGCATGAAGCATCATGACAACCATCTTGCAGTGTTGAATTACAGTTAAGTTTTGATCCTCCAGTTGTGAATGCATTCCAAGCCCAAAGCAAGTTTGTTTAAGGCAAGCATAGAATCTTGAGGGAAGGAGACATAGTTGTAGGCCATCAGCATAACAATGATATTTTAAACATCCTCTGTGAAAAATGTGTGCTAATGTCAGTACATACACAGTAAACAACATGAGATCGATAATAGAACTATCCATAACTCTGTGTATCTGAAAGAATGATGAGGCGGAATTAACTCTAGACATGATCAAAAAGTTAGGAGCAAACCAGTGTTGTCCAACACCTAGGATACCACAATAATGTGTTAATTTGTCATGCATAATGTCATGACCAACTATGTCAGAGACCGAAGAGAGAGATATTGAAGTAACAAAATGGAATCACAGTGTTGATCTGTTGCATTTAAGAGTTTTTACCCTAACTGGGGCAATTTCAGTACTATGCCTAGACTGAAAACCAGACTAGAATGGGCCATAAATCTAATTAGCACTCAAGATGGAATCCAGTTGCACATAACTGACCTGATCTTCTCTAGAAACTCACCAACAAAAGAGATGTTTGAGACAAAATCTGTAATTATTCAGATTATCAGCATTCACACCTGCCTTCTTTAAAATTGATAGAAAAACTTCATTCATAAGGTACAGTGTGGTAATCCCCAAAAGAACTTGCCCAATTCATCCAAGCAAGGTATTATAATATCAGTTTGACAAGGATCCAATCATATTCCAGAAACCAGTATAATAAAGTCAGGAATGTCAAAAGTCGCACCGAAAACAAAACAAAACAAAACAATTTATACTATACTGCTCCACTGAAGCCCCCTATGGGCATACCAGGGCCAATGCTAGACCTTATGGAGACAAGCTTAGTGTCAAAATATCTGGGAGCAAGTTCACATTCCTCAGAAGATAAAGTCCTCTTCCTCTGGGTGACAAAGCATGACAGGCTGTTAAGTCTGCCCACCTCCCAGAAGAGTGTCACTGGATGATTTGCCACAGCTAAGATTTCCTGAGATATAATTGAAGATTTGTTTTGAGTAACCTTGGCTTTGTAGACAGAATAATATTGTCCAGCAGGAGCCCCTGTACCAGCAGGTCAGTGCAGCACCATCTATGCCATAAATGTCATCTTGTCCATCTAAAATCCTGGTGCTCAAGATTGTACCATGGCTCACATGACATAAAATGAGCAAAATATATAAAACTTGGCACCATGAATAGTATAAGCCACAACAAAAATTTGACTATGTTTGTCTGGACTGTATTGCATTGCCCCTTCTGATGTGCCTAGATATCAGAAGTATCCTTTCAGTAGTTTGGATACCTGCTGACTTTGTTTCATATTTCTTTACTAGAACATATCTGACATCACGTACAATATACAACAAACCACAGATTGTATGTGGTCTTCTCCCTTCATGCATGGTACCTGGATGTGTAAGCTTATCTACCTGGCACATGTATGTGCATCTACCAGCCAGGTAACTCTGTGGGAAGTTCCTTACAGGAACCATTAATATATATAAGACATGATCTAAATGTGTGAATTATGTGAACTGCCCAGGTAGAGCAGGGATATCTTTTAAATAATGCTAGGGGCATTACATCCTTCTTGGCAGTTCAAGGAGTGAAAGCCCTTCCTGGTAATGTATTGCAAGCCCTCTGGGCTTGGTAGGGTTTTAGTAGCAACATGGGTATAATGTCCGTGACCTCAAGGAAATGAGCTATCTCTAAGGAAACCCACAAGGCTTGTGGCTTTCTGTGCTGTCCTTGGGAACCAGATATGCATCCTGCACAATGTATTACAAAGTAAAACTGCAAGACTTATTTGTTGCAGCTTCATCAATGTATCTGTAGCACTCTGAGGCCACAGCTAATGAGATGAGTGCTACAAATGATTGGCATGCTTTGTGTTACACTGTGGGACAAAGGCAGGTGAAAAGATGTCGGTATAATTGGCATGTTGTTTAATGACAAGTCATGTTGGCTGTCAGATCCTTTATGAAAGGAGGAACAACTCCATTTATTTAGAGCAGGAAGATTTGCGAAGGAATCTTGATTCTCAGCAAACTGATAACCAGCTGATCCTTTCACACATTCTGGCCTGTCTATTTCAGGCTGTCATGTCTTATTTTTAGAATCATGGGACGAAGGTCTGCCTCAGACAACTCAACGGCTCTCATTGAAAACATTTTCAGAAGCAATAGCTTGCCTTAAGTAAAAGTTAAAGGAGCAGATGCAGTTGTTTTTAAGACAGTAAAGTAGTATGTCTAGTTAAACCTTTTTTGTGCTGAGCTTTTATTTTCCATTCTTTTATTTTTCTCACTTTTACTTGCATGCATCCATTGATTACTTTTATTTGTACTTTGATATTATAATGCTGTATTGCGTAACGCTTAAACATTTAGCACATTGTTTGTATTTTCTTAAATTATGTTGGTAGGGAATTTGGCCAGTAACACTTACCAGCATTTGATACTGCTGCCGCAGCTGTTTATCTGTTCCTCCTTTTTATCAGTATTATTGTTCTTTCTTGTTTTATATTTATATTTTTATTATTGTTCTATCATAGTCTGCGGTGGTGGTGCTGCGGTAGCATTGTCGCCTCACAGTTAGACGTTGCCCGTTCGATTCTCAGTTAGAGTGTCTTCTGTGTGGCAACATGCATGAACAGGCGTTCCTTTGTTGAAGGTTGTGCGTTAGGCCTGGCAAGCCAGCATGTAAAACTCTACTGCCAATCATTAGCGGACCGGAGTTCCGTTGTGGTGACCCCTAACCAGGAAAAGCCGAAAGACACAAACAATTGTTCTATTATAGTTGTACCAAATGTGTGCTGGCATTCTTACTTTGTTTCCATCTCACCAGCTGGCAGGATCCATAGTCTTTTTCTAGGACATTTGTCTCTGCTCCATAAGCTAAAACTTTTTGTAGTAGTTTGTATTCATACAAACCAGTGTAATGATGTCTATCTGCTTTCTTTTCATTTTTGAAACAATCATTAAGTCCTGTAGCATTTTGCATAATTTGCCTCATAACAGAGAAAACTGTTTGGACTGGACAAGGAAAAGGTCACGGTCAGCTGCCTATCATGTGCCAGGATCTGACAAATCATGCATGCACTCAAGTCACTCAACAACAAGTACCGTTATGACTCTGTCATAGTCCATCTTGGAGTGAATGACTTGAGACATACCTCTCTGGACTATATGAAGAGAGACATGATGGAGCTTTCAGATTATGTATCCCAGAGGCAGGTATGTCCCTAGCCCTAAGCAGTATTCTTCCCCCACCCAGGATGATGCCACAGTACAAACAAAAAATGATTAACTTCAACAATTGGCTTAGCTTCTGGTGTCAGTCTCCAGTATCTGTCAGCCTGGGAGGATATGGCAGACAGACCTCGCTGCTTTGCTACAGATGGTCTGTACCTGTCCCCTCAAGGTTTTTGGATACTGCCAAAGGCCCTTGCCTCCCCCATAGTGTCTTTTTTAGGCAATGTCAAAACAACAAATTTTCCAATGTAACAAAATCTAATTGAGACAAACTCAGGGCTCTGCTGCTTAATGCTAGGAGTTTAAACATGAAACTGCACTCCCTGGAAGCATCCATCACCTTAGAAGAAGCTGACGTCTGCGCAGTTACCAAGATATGGTTCAAGGCCACTGAGAGTACCCCAGCTGTGCAAGGCTACAATGCCTTCCACAAGTTCAGACCTCAAAATGAGCATATAAGAACCAAAGGTGGAATTGTAGCCATCTTCATTAAAATCAAATACACTTCGAGACTGGTCAAACAGCATGACTCTCTCAAACTACTCCATATCCAATTAACTATTGGGAGAGTACCATACCACATCATTGCTAGCTAGAGATCCCCCACCATGAACCAAGATAAGCACACTGCCTACCTCGATTTACTGAAAACCCTTGCCATACAGCCCAATGTCTTAGTCATGGAATATTTCAACTATCCTTCCATAGAGTAGCAGACATACACGAGCACAAACATGCTTACCCAAAAGTTCCTGGTCTGTGGTAACACAAATACTCTGGAACAGATAATCTGCACCCTTACTAGAGGCTCTAATATTCTAGACGTGGTACTCATCAACATTGGGGGGGGGTCACTGTACTTCCCCATCTGTGATGCCCTCCCTGGTTAGGTCAGACCACAAAGCAGTCTCATTTGAAGCAAATACTGGAACTGACATCCTCACAGGAACAAAAATTATAAAAAAAACTTTACCAAAACTAACTACAGCCTACTAAGCAATGGTATAAAAAGCTTCTTACCACCCGCAATCGCATACATCAGTGATCACAATGCAGAAGTATATGCAAATACCCTGTACGAACACTTAAGAGACTGGATAAACTTTGCTATATCTGACCAGATCAAAACCGGGTCTTTCAGTAAAAACAAGCCATCATGGTGGACTTCAACTATAATAGATTATATAACAAAAGCAAGAAAATGTTGTCTAAAACCAAGATGGATATCACTCTGCAGAGGAAGAGTTCCCTCCTAAGACTAAACAAGAAAATCAGAAATTTTGTAAAGTCTTCTAAAGCAAATTATGAAACTAAAATAGCATCCCTAGCCAAGGGTAATCATACGGCATTCCTTAACTACATCTCAGGTCTAAAACGGAATGCCCAGCTATGTGGTGAACTGGTTGTAGATGGGATCAGTCTTACTACACTGGAAGATATCACCAATGTGCTCGCTGACAGATTCGGTGGAAACTTCACCCCTCCACCCCCATCTACCATATCCCAAAGCATACCTGACACCAGCCCTCTGGCTAGTATCTCTGGAGAACAGGTCATCTCTGTGCTCGCCAAGGCCAAAAACACAGCCTCAATGGGACCAGATAATATCCCAGGTTGTTTAATAGACAATCTAAATCAAGACCTAGTGGACCCACTTGGCGTTCTCTTTAATCATAGTTTGAAAACTGGCTATGTTCCTGCAGAATGGAGAACAGCAAATGTAATCCCCTTGCAAAAGGGAGGCCATCAACTGACCCTGGAGACTACAGACCCATAAGTCTAACCAGCCTCATCTGCATGGCCATGGAAAAAATTATCATGAACCTTATCAACAAGGACATAGGCAATCTCCAGAAGCTAGACCCAATCCAGTTTGGCTTTGTTAAAGGTAGAACATGCTTATTAAACCTGGTAGACTTCTTTGAGAGTGTCATCAAAGCCATGGACAAAGGTAAGACAGTGCATGCACCATATCTCAACCTTGGCAAGACTTCAACACAATCCCCCACTCTGGCATCATTGAGAAACTCTGTCAACTGGGGATTAACCCTTACATTACCAGATGGGAGCCAATTGGCTCACTGACAAAACACACTGTCAAAATTGGTGACTCCACCTCCACCAGTATACTCATCACCAGTGGAGTACCACAGGGGTCCTTACTGTTTAGCATCTATTTCTCAGAAGTCCAGGCCAAAGTAGACAGCTTCTGGCTCAACCAGTTCTCTGATGATTGCTACGGGGAGCAATCATTAAGTTCCCCCAATGATGTCAACATATTACAAGAAGGGCTAACACAAACAAATGATTGCAACGAAATCCATGGTCTAAAACTAAATGCAAAAAAATGCACTATTATTCTCTTTGGTAAAACGGAATTCCCTACAAATTACAATATTGACAGCAGCACCCACCTCGAGTTCCAACCCAGTGGTACTTGACTTGGGAGCACAGGTTGATAGCCATCTGAACTTTGACCACCAAGTTTCCACAATGGTAAGGAAAGCCTTCTATGTAGCGTACCTCATAAGCAAGGGCATAGCATCCAGATCAAGAGATGTTATAACTCCAATGTACCTGACCCTCATCAGACCACTGATGGAGTATAATACACCCTTTTGCATGTACCTCACCAGACACCTGCAGCAGCTGGAGAGACCTCAGAGGCTTCTCATTAAGAAAATACAGAGACTCCAAACCATGACCTATGTGGACAGGCTGAAAGCCCTGTGACTTTACTCTATATCTTATAGGCTGCTGAGAGGCAACTTTTGCCTGGCCTACAGGGCAATTTCCAACCCTGCTCTAGTGGAAATGCTGCACATGTGCAAGTCAAATGGCAGAAGAGTCACTCGCTCTAGGAATCTCAACCTAGCCTATTTCATTCACAGAACATACTGGGGAGACAGATGTGTCTCCCAGGGACTGCTGCTTCTCTGGAATAAACTTCCTATGCACATAAAACAGAGCTCCTCCCTAACCCTATTCAAATGCAACCTAGATAATCGGATGGGAGACCGCAAATTCACCCCTGGGGTGGCACCATGTCCCTCATGGACAGGGGTAGCCATTACTGATCACAGACCCGCTCTGTTCATAAATTCATTCTGCAAACTACCAAAAAAGAACAAATGGGGATTCTTGGGATTAATATGGTTAGGCTTGTAAAGTATCCATGGCTGCTAACCTAGTAACCTCCTATGAACCTATTACTAGCTCCTTATCATATATTTGAATCAAGCACTGTGTTTTCACACCTGACCATGAAAGTGATCTCTCTACCAGCCCATGCATTGAAATAGTATAGGCACCTCCCACTTCTGGCACAGACACACATTTAGAAAATAGAAAATTATGCGCAGACACATGCACAGACATACACACATACACACACACACACACACACACACACACACACACACACACACACACACACACACACACACACACACACACACACACACACTGTCAGACACTTCCATATGCACACACGCTCACATTCATTCATCCACACACATGCTCATGCTCATGGAAACACTTATTCATAAAACAGCATGTGTGCACCAAAACATACATACACAAACACACACACACTCACTGCTCTGTTCTATATACGTATACTACATCTACTCCCACAGGCATGAATGGGTGAATGCCGTTAAAAGACAGCATTCACTTTTTCCAGCTAAAGTAAAATTAACTCAGCAGAGGGATTCTCTAAATATCTCTATATAGTCAATGGGTGCTGTGTTCATTTATAGGGGAGAGCATATGGTTAATCTGCATTAGCCACTTCCTTGGACTGCCACATTAGCATGTGGCTTCCCTAACAAGACCTCTGTAAGCACTAATGCCCACTGAAGGGAAAACCATATTGGGGACTGGTCTTTGAATCAGAAAGGCTTAGCATGATGTGAAAACCTTCGGAGATAAAGCTTCTACACTGTGATAAGCTTTTCTGAATCTCAGAGAATGTCCATAAAGTAGGTAACAAAAATGCTTAATTATGTGATCATTTTGATGTAACCACTAACGAAATTATAAAGCAAGTAAGATGCACCCACTGACTCTAACTGCATGTCTGTGTGGGTATTCATTCATTTGTTACTTATCCATAGTCTTGCAAACATTTTTGTTCAAACAGGCAGCTGAGTCAATACTTTTACAATGTTGGTTTGATGAATTCAGAATATTTGATTTCAGATTCCCTAACGTGTGTATGTGTGTGTGTGTTTCAGAATATTAAGATGCCTGTGGGAAGATAAAGCAGAAGTAACCCTGGCCTGATTTACTATATTTCATTATTCAAAGAGGATTGTTTGCTATTAAAAAAGTGGGGCTATATTAGTTCACTGAAAGTTATTTTCAGCGAACACATTTCCGTCGACCCGTATTCAGCGAAAATCACTTCCGCAATTCACTGAATTTTCCAAGGGCAATGAAACAATTTTTGCACAGCACAATGGAACTAACAACTAACTAAATCAAACTCACCCAAGTGGGAGTGCTTCGCCCAACCCCCATGTAGGGGGGCTGCACCCCCCAACTATATATACCAACTCCGAGATTGCACTACAGTGGGGAAAAGGACAAAGTTGTGTAGTTGGCCAACTACTTCCTTGCCCTTAGAAAATTCAGCGAATTGCAGAAGTGATTTTTGCTGAATACAGGCCGATGGAACAGCGTTCGCTGAAAATAACTTTCGTCGAACTAACATAAACCCCAAAAAAGCATATCATAGTCTGAAGGGGAAAGCTGTGATCTGTCACAGAATAAAACCACATTGAAAAGATGGTTAAACTGAAATTTATAAAAGAAGGGGGAGTGAGACATAAGTGAGGCTGTAATGTTGATAATGTTGGTCCACATAAAAACCCATTTGCAAAGCAACAAGAATAAATATGAAATGTAATATAATATACAACAGCTGTGAACAGATTAGCTTAAGCCGAAGCAAGTCTGACAAAAGTCGATAGACATTCAAGAAGGAAACTGCCTTGATGAGTAGTTGCATGCTTATTTATAACAAGAACGCTAGCCTAGCCATACTGCATTACTAAAATTAGTATCTGTATGCTAAGAAACTTTTATAGACCATAAGGAAACCCTTACTCCAATGTTCTGTGTTGGCAACTTCCTAAATCTTCCATGCATGACTTTGTGACTGAGATTGTGAAGCAAAACTCAAGGTTCTGCAGCTAAAAGCTGACATGCAGTATGTATCTCATATGAAGGATACCTAAAAGAGACATAATTCATTAACTGGACAATTTTAAAATGGCCATGATCAAAACTGCCTGTGCTTAATACTGGCATACGCTAGTCATTACACTGGACAGAGCTAAAGAAAGACAGCTTCATATTTATTGTTTTAGCTTCATATTTATTTCTATTGCAGACGTGCTTACTGATTCAGCTTATCATTCTCCTTCAAGTCATGATTCAGGTTCTAGAGGTTTATACTTGCGAAATGAAATTACATTATGGTGACATTAGCCTGCTGTGCAACCAAATCTTTTTTCTAAAACATGAAAGTAAAGCATTCATCTCATTTTGTGTGTGTGTGTGTGTGTGTGTGTGTGTGTGTGTGTGTGTGTGTGTGTGTGTGTGTGTGTGTGTGTGTGTGTGTGTGTGCGTGCGTGTGTGCGTGTGTGCGTGTGTGCGTGTGTGTGTGTGTGATGTTATGTAGAAAAGAGGACATGATTTGCAGACCAAGGGAAACCTGGTAGTAGAAGCATGTGGTGCCCAGTGGGATTCATTGTGATTCAGAAAAGGTCCTCTAGGTGGCAGATTATTACCACAAGTAAAATGGGTGTGACTTGACACCTTGGCATGTATGTTGGGCAGCAAACTGTTTAGAGCTTAGTTGTCACAAACCAAATCTTTATCTGATTGCGATATCATTGAATAGTCATTAAGAGCTTGGGATACAGTATTCTCAAGTTCTGTTAGACAAATATGGGAAACTCTTGTAAATGATAATAAGTAAACTATAGAACAGGTCACAGAGAAAATGTGATTTTATCTTATTCCTGTGTAATATATCAGAAATGTTAGTATAAGTAAAACTAAAATCATATCTGCACTTTGCTCACTGAATCATAAAGGAACTGAACATCCAGTGTGAACAGAAAGTGCAATTCTCACCATAACAGTGGATATTTAAGGAGTGGTCACCATAATAATAAATCATGTATGGTTTACATTTTACCCACCTTGTTTCATTGAAGTTAAAGTTTTATGAAAAAACAGTCCTGTATTCCTTATGAAAGCTATAGACTATTCCAAGACAACATTTGTTGTAGTGTTATGATAAGTGCACTTACACATGGTTGTAGTATCTTCTTCAGGAAATTACTCCAACAATAAATCATAACATTTTTGTAGATTTTCATGCAGTACTATCTTATCTCATGGTGGTGGATTATTAAATCTCCTGTGGCACCCTTAGACTGTACATACAGTTCCATGTTTCCTTTCTTACGGGGGCATAATAGGGACACACAGCTAGCTGGTGGGCATGTAGAAAAGAACATCTAAAGACAAAAAAAAGCAAAAAGTACAGAAAGCATGGTAAAATTTCACTTGCAGTCCATTATTAAATATAAAACTCCATTTCCCTATATAGGTTCATAGGTTCATATGTAGGTACTAGGCTATCTGCCTGAAGGCATTTATAAGCCTAACCAGAATGTGTTGGCTTTCGCCACCCCTTTAGATTAGTTCCCTGTGCCTCTGTCCAGCAGAGCCACTGAAGTGATCCCCGAGGTAAACTTTCTGTTTCCCATCCACTCGTCAAGATTTCTTTTGAAGAGTGTTAGCAAGGAGCTCTGCCTGATGTAGACTGGGATCTTGTTCCAAAGCATGTGAAGTGTCTGGGACAGGAATCTATCCCTCCAGCACGTCCTATTTATTGTTGTGGTGAGATTTAGATTCCTAGAGCGTGTGGCTCGTGGGGATAAGGTTTTCTTTAGGTGGAGCATGTCCATCAGTTCTGGATTGGACATGGCCTTGTATGTCAGGCAGAGATCACCTCTGAGTAGGCGGTATGCAACTGAGTACAGCTGTAATTTCTTCAGTCGAGCTGCATAGGGCATCTGTTTGAGGCCAGTGATCCTCTTGGTGAGGTACTTCTGTGGTCTTTCCAGCTGTTGCAGGTGTCTTGTAAGGTACATCCCAAATGGGGTGTTCTATTCTATGATGGGTCTGATGAGTGATGAGTAGAGGGGTACAATGCTCTCTTTTGATCTGGATGCGAACCCCTTTTGTGATTAGGTGGGCCACGTAGAAGGATTTTCTAACCACTTTGGCAATGTGATTATCAAAGTTGAGATTACTATCTACTTGGGTCCCCAGATCCCTTATTACGTCTTCTGTATTTAGGAGACTACCACCTTTGTAGTAGTTTGTGGGTAGTTTGTTTTTTCCAAAGGAGATGACTATGCACTTTTTGGAATTTAGCTTGAGGCCATGATTTTGACACCAGGTATCCGTCTCAGTGAGACCCTTTTGGAGGATGTCTGTGTCAGCCGGAGACTCAATTATAGCCCCTAATTTGCAGTCGTCTGTGAACTTGGTCAGCCATAGTCCTCCTGTGCTTGCCTGTACGTCTGAGAAGTATATGCCGAACAGGAGGGGTCCTAGGACTGAGCCCTGGGGAATTCCACTTGTAACCGATTTAGAGTCGGACCTAGCTCCCGCAACTCTCACCATGTAGGTTCTGTCCGTGAGCCAGTTGGCAACCCATCTTGTGACGTAGGGGTTTATGTTCAGGCTGGTGAGCTTGGCTATAATACCAGAATGAGGAATGGTGCTGAAGGCCTTTGCGAGGTCTAGGTAGGCTGTGTAACTGTCTCAAAGAAGTCCACCAGGTTCAGGAGGCATGATCTGCCCTTAACAAAGCCAAACTGGGTAGGGTCCAGTGTTTGGAGGTTCCCAATGTCTCTGTTAATGAGTTCCATGATGATGCGCTCCATAGCCTTGCAGACCAAGCTAGTCAGGCTTATAGGGTGATAGTTCCCAGGGTCTGTTGTGACTCCACCTTTGTGGAGCAGAATAACCGCTGCTGTGCACCACTCTATGGGTATGTAGCCTGTGGAGAGGCTGAGTTTGAACAGTGTGTTTAGGTGAGGGGTTAGTTCATCTTTGAGCTCATGTAGGATGCAGCCTGGGACACCGTCTGGTCCCATTGATGCCGTGTTTTTGGCTTTGGAGAGGGCTGTTTTAACCTGAGTGTCTGTGATTTCAGGGACTCTACATTTTTCTGGTATGGTTATGGGCCCTCTTGGGGGTGAGAGGGGGGTGAAGTTTGCACTGAACCTGTCTGTCAGGATGTTGGCGATATCAGTCGGTTCAGTGTATTTTGTGCCATTCTGCACTAACTCCAAGCAGATCTGAGCATTGCCACTTAGATTCTTGACATAGCTAAAAAATGCCTTGTCGTTATCTTTGGAGTCCTTGGCAATTTTTCTTTCGAAGCTAGCCTTGGATGATTTTATGAGGGATCGTAGTTTCATGCTGATACTGATCAGGGATGTCTTCTCTTCTTGGGATGTTACTCTTTTCTGTACTAGTTTCCTCCTTCTATTGTATAGCTTGTTTATGGCAGGGGTCCACCAGACTGGTTTCTTTTTCTTGGAGGAGTGAGTCTTGGTTTTGCTTGGGATGGCATGATACATGCATTCTTGTAGGTGCCTGTAGAATGCATTAGTAAAGATTTTTGCAGCTTGGACAGCGTTATCCTTCAGCATGGGGGCTTTGAAACTTTCCACCTTGGTCTTAAGTAACGTGAAGTTTGCTTTTGAAAAGTTTTTCACAGTGGTTTTCTTGTCCAGGGTGGGGGCGGAATGTGGATATCCAAAGTGATTTGTTTATGGTCAGATCTAACCAGTGAGGAGTTGACCTCCAGTGTGGAACACCGGTCGCCCATGTTGGTGATGACCAGGTCCAGTATATTGTCACCTGTGGTGGGAGTGTTGACCAGTTGAACCAGGGCGTTTGAATTTATAAATTCTAGGAAATGTTGGGCAAGGGAGTTAGTACTTGAGTAGTTCTCCCAGTTAATGTTTGGATAATTGAAATCACCCAATATTAGGGTGTTTGGTAGGACCTTTATGGTTCCCAGTGTTTCCAGGAACGTGGAATGGGGGTCCTGGGACATGATGGGTGATCTGTAGCAAGCTACAATTTGAATTGCGGTTTTGCCCATTGTTAGTTGCACGTGGATGATCTCTGAAGCATCGTGCTGTGCCACTAACCTGGAAGTGTAGGTATCATTGATGAATATGGATACGCCCCCGCCTTTTGTATTTCGGTTTGGGATCTGTGGCCGAAATGTATGGTATGAGTTGTAGCCTGGTAATGCTGGGGTGCTCTCTGGAGCCTTAAACCAGGTTTCTGTTACTGCACATATATCGATTTTCTCCATACTGAGGAGTGTCTCGAGTGCATGCATTTTGAGGTTCAGACTTCTGGCATTGAGTAGTACTACCCTCAGTTTTTTGTTACTTGTGCTATTTACGGCGGTGGGTTTGTGTTTTGAGCCTTGCCTAAAAAAGGCACTATGAGGGTGACAAGAGCCTTGGCCAGTATTCGAAAGCCTAAGGGTGACAGGTGCAAGCTGTCTCTAGTGACGCAGCATGGTTTGTCGAGCACGTCATCCCATGCGGTCAGACACTGGATCCCCTTTGAATGACACCAGAAACTTAGCCAATTGTTGAAATTGAGAATTTTTTCTTTATACCGTGGTATCATTCTTGGTGAGGGCAGGATGCTTCTCAGGGTCAGGGTCATACCGGCCTGGGCTACGTGATCAGAGAGCTCTTCCATGTCACTTTTCATGTAGTCCAGAGATGTATGGCTCAGGTCATTCACATCAACATGGACAATGACAGAGTCATATTTGTACTTGTTCTGTAGTGACCTGAGTCCTTGTGTTATGTGGCGGATCCTGGCGCCCGACAGGCAGATAACAGTAACCTTCTCCTTATTTAGCCTAGTGAGTGGGACATCAGTGTGCCTGACTATAGAGTCAACTATTACTATGTTGGGTATGTTATTTTGCCTTAAGGGCTGTGATTGCATGGCACACTGGTTTTGTGAAGTATGTGTTTCATGGTTTGTGTTTGGTGGGTGGAGGTTGCTTGGATGTTTGCTTTGGAGGTCTCTGTTGGTTTTTCAGATTTTTATTTTGAGCCTCCGAGTATGTTTTCATGTATTTATGTGTGTTTTGTTCCAGTGCTGCTTTAATGGGTTTATGTGAGATATTTCCCTATAAAAACAATAACTGCCATTGTCTAATAATGTTTTTACATATGTTACATATCCTGGCAATAGAAACAACACAGAGAATAACTGCATTTGTTGTTCTCAAGGATTATGGTTTGGATGAAGTGTTAGTCTGCTACAGTGTAAGAAACCCAAGTCAGTAGCTAGCAATACAATAGAAGTGGGAGAATGGCACAAAGGCATGTGTGCTTCAGTAAAAATAAAAATATTTTCATAACACAAAATCAAGAACAGCAACTTATAGCTGTTTTACACTGATCAGAGATTAGATTTAATTTAAAACATATTTCCAATTTTATAGCAAAAAACTCTACAGTTGTTTGTTAAACAAAACAGAATACTGTCACATTAAAAACAGACTTTGGACCAAATTACAAAAGACATGCTCTTGGTGTAAGTGACTTACTCCAGTGTAAGGTTATCTATAAAGCAGGCTTGCAATGGGGGACAAATTTTACAAGAAAATTAATTTGCACAAGTGAAAAATTTTTTTGACATTACTCATTTCTTGAAAGGATCCAAGGCAAAAATTGCAGGTCTTTAATAAGCCCCTAAATGGCCCATCTCAATACCGGAAGATTGCCAAATTCCGGTAATAATGGCCACACAGGTAAAAAACGCACACTCCAAAGCTAAGAATACAGCATCCATGGGACCAGATGACATCCCGGGCTGTGTACTACATGAACTACAATATGAACTGGCACCTCACCTAAGTGTCATGTTTAATTATAGCCTCACCTCAGGTTTTGTGCCCACTGAGTGTCGCAGAGCTACAGTTATCCCACTCCACAAGGGGGGATCCACCTTGGATCCTGGAAACTACTGTCCCATCAGTCTGACAAGCCTTATCTGCAAGGCCATGGAGTGTATTATCATGGAACTTATAAACAAAGACATTGGCAACCTTCAAACACTGGACCCCACGCAGTTTGGTTCGTGAAGGGCCGATCTTGTCTCCTGAACCTGATTGACTTCTTTGAATCAGTCTCCAGAGCCATGGACAAGGGTAAGGTGGTCCACACAGCCTATCTAGACCTTGCCAAGGCCTTTGACACCATCCCCCACTCTGGAATCATAGATAAACTTACTAAGCTGGGCATTAATCCCTACGTCACCCAATGGGTTGCTAACTGGCTTACTGATAGAACCCACACTGTAAAAGTAGCTGACTCCAAATCCAGCTCCAGACAAGTGACAAGTGGAGTACCTCAGGGTTCAGTCCTGGGACCGCTCTTGTTTGGCATCTACTTCTCTGAAGTACAGGCCAACACTAAGGGACTCTGGCTAACAAAGTTCGCAGATGACTGCAAACTGGGAGCCATTATTGAATCCCCGAATTATGTGGATACTCTACAAAAGGGCCTTACAGAAACAGATGCTTGGTGCCAGAGCCATGGGCTCAAGCTCAATGCCAAGAAATGTATAGTTATCCCCTTTGGGAAAAACATGTATCCGTGAATTACCATATAGGTGGCAGTACACTAAACACCGAAGGTGTGATAAGAGACTTAGGGACACAGGTGGACAGTGGTCTCACCTTCGATAACCACATCGCCACAACAGTCAGGAAATCCTTCTATGTGGCACACCTCATCACTAAGGGCTTTTCATCCAGAAAAAAGGAGGTCATTGTCCCACTGTACTCATCCCTCATTAGACCCATTATAGAATACAACGCCCCATTTGGTATGTACCTCTCAAGACATCTGCAACAACTGGAAAGGCCGCAGAAATACCTCACTAAAAGAATCACAGGCCTAAAGCAGATGCCCTATGCTGACCGCCTTAAAAAACTATAGCTATACTCTGTCGCATATCATCTACTCATAGGCAATCTCTGCTTAACATGCAAGGTCATGTCAAACCCAGAGCTGTTGGACATGCTACGCTTAAAAGAATCCCAATCCCTCAGAGCCACACACTCCAGGGATCTAAACCTTGTCATCACAATAAACAAAACATGCTGGAGGGATAGGTTCCTGACCCAGAGACTCCCCAAACTCTGGAATAGATTGCCCATACATGTCAAGCAGAGTGCCTCTTTGGCCCTCTTCAAAAGGAACCTTGACGATTGGATGGGAGAAAGGAAATTCACCCCGGGGATCACGTCAGTCACCCTGCTAGACAGGGGTCCAGGGAAGTAAATAGTGTGGGAAGAAATAGCCAGGGAATTGTTATGGCTAGGCTTGTATAGGCCCTAGGGCTGATAGCCTAGTACCAAACTATGAACCTATGAACCTATTAGGAACCAAGATATCCCAGGTAGGTATCTGGGACCCTGGAGAGGTCTTGGTCATGCACACACACAAATAAGATGTCCTGCCCTTGAAGATTTGCACAGTGATTTGCAAAGTGAAAGTAACATTTGCAGCAGATAACTGTGCTTTTACAAAGTGAAAGTAAACTTTTGCAGCAGGGTAAGATTAATGGAATGGCCACGCTTTTGTATGCAGCTTGAGTGGTTGACTGGAATGCCAGCACTTTCTGCTTGTACCACTCACTGGCTACTACTTCTCATTGGGAATGCTACAATACTTCATGCATTGGTAGCTGAGGGAGATGACCTCTGATTTCCATTCTGGTCATGCACTTCATATGTCCTCATGCTGTGGATCCATGCCTTTGTAGCTGAGGGAAATGACCTCTGTTTTCCATTCTGGTCAAGCACTCCTTGTGTACTCATGCTGTGGATCCATGCATTTGTAGCTGAGGAAGATGACCTCTGCATTCCATTCTGGTTACTCACTCCTTGTGTCCTTGTGCTGTGGATCCATGAGAGAGAGACTTTTTAAAGGGAGATGAATACATTAGAGAGAGATTTTTTTTAATGTTATTCTAGGGACTGGGATATTCAGAGACGCCCAGTTTGATGGGGGGAGGGGAGGGCACAAGTCCCTATGTGTTTCAGAGTGGTGTGTGTATGTGGACAGCCATTAACATATGGTTTGCTTACTGACCAATAGGGCTTCTTTCTCTTTCTTAAATGAAATTAAAAGCTTAACAGTCTTTCTGATTTATTTTTTCTGGAATACATAAATTGTCTCTGTATATCCAATAATATTCTCGTCACTTTGGCAGTTTGCATTAGAACATGGTAGCCGAACAAACAGGTTAAGTCTTTGAACTGAAAGTTGAATTAATATTTAGCAAGATTTATTTTGTGAAAAACCAAGTAGATTTACTCATCTGGGTCATGCAGTTTGGAAATTCTTTGCAGATTCTGTAGGTTCATAAGGAGATAAAATGAATATTTCTAACAAAGTTCTTAGATGCAAAACTCCTCAAGTGATAATCACTTTTTTGTAGTTACATATGCTGCAACTTATAGAAAAGTTAAGAAACATGCAGATATTGAGGAAATATGGACTTTAATGGATGAATTTACTAAACTGAAATGAAATAAAGAACCCAACAATCTGGGAATGGACAATTCAAAAGATCTACACCTTGTTTAATCCTTGAAAAATCATTTCTACTTTTGAATGTAAGATTATTATTTATTTATTTATTAGGCCTCTTTGCTACCTTCAAAAAGTACAATACTTAAGAGGAGAAAGAGTTATTGTAGGGAAATGAAATTACATCCTTCAAGCTGTCAGATTTCGAATTTTGATGCAGGGATTCGTACCTTGTCCTGCTGTTGTGTTAGTAAGGATTTGTGGAGAGATAGTGGCCACGGTTTGTCAGTAATCTGTTCTTAGAGAAGAGCACCATGGTTGCCTTGTCAAAGAAGGAGCTGTGAGAATTAGAGTGACTTTGACCTGCTTTGTAATGAGAAGTAACTCTGAATCAGAAAAAATGAAACCAAGGCAAGTGATCAGGTGAAGCAGAAAAACATCCATCTTCCATGTTGTGTTGTGGCAAGAGAGAGAACAGAAGACTTTAACTTGGTTATTGTGATGTATGGCAAATAAATCTATATCTGGAAAGTCAAATTTGTGAGCAGTTGTTTAAAAGATGTTTGTGTTCATTTTCCAATCTAAAGCCAATACTGTCTCTCAAACACACCTCTCAACCACTCAGTACCAGAAATCTGGACAAAACCTAAAATAATGGTGGGACAAAGACCCAAAAATAGGGGCATATTTTAAATATTGCTCTTATAAACTTAGTCACTAGAATAACAGGATTTGTATTAGTATGCATTTTCTGAAGGATATAAAGTGTAAAACGCAAGTGCATGTCATTATTTAGTGACTTCACTGCTCACTGATTTGCTAGAAATACTCAAAATGTTATGAGGGACCAAAAATATATGGCAAAAATCTGGCCATTCTGCAAAATCTGGGCATTTGAGAGGTATGCCCCTAAATGGTTTTAAAGACCTGAGTCCTGGATTCCTGAATGATGCAGACTGAATGGTAAAGCTGTCTCCCAGATTTTGATAGATTCATTGCATATTTAGAACAATCAGATTCCTCCTTTCTCAGGCACTGCATCACTGTAAAACTGTCTTTCTTGATCTGTAAATGTTTTGGATGAAAGCCATCTTGGAAACCTAGCAGTGCTTTGTGTAGTACTTTCAGTTCTTTTAAATTGATATGAAGAGAGTTGTCCTGTTGAGGCCAGTTGTTGTAAATTGACTAATTATTGAAATGGGCCTCTTAAGCATGATAGAAAGAGTTCATGACAAACATCTCAAGCACTGAATATTTGATGGGGAAAGACTATCATCTAATTGATACATTTTCTGTTTGTCCACAGAAATTAATTGTTAATGCCTTTATGAAAATGAATCATTATTCCTGTAGATCCCTGGCCAGCTTACCTAGATTTCTGAAATGCCACCTATCTTTCCTCATGTAAAGTCTTGCATGACATACCAGGCAAATGCAATAAAATAATGCTCTCAAGAGTTGCCTTACTGTATTGTCTTGTAACTGGGTCAAAGTCTGACGTAACTGTTTAAATTTCTACTTGATTGTCCTTTGTAGAAAAAAAATGTCATCAGAACTGGATCTGTAGCTTTCTTTAGGAAACGTATTGATGTTAATTGTGTCAGAAAACATTTTCTCTAATTTAATATTATCCCTAGTCAGTGAAAGACCATGGCTATTTTTTTCTGTTTGATGAATCAGTACTTTTCTGATCTTTACTGCCATAAAACAGTTATCAGAAAAGAGAAAATGGTAATCTGTTGCTTCCGCGGGTGTGCAAATACTGGAGCTAAACCTTTGTTAATCCTTAGGGGCTGTGGATATTCCAAATGGCAGAAATTAAAATTGAAAATAGTGCTGTGCTCTTTAGAGTTTTAAATATTTTGTCACAGAAATCTTATTAGAACATGAAGATATGCATTCTTTATGTAGATGGCTTGTTTAAACCAAGCTCCACTGAGTTAGGCAACCAGCCAGTACTCTGATATCTGCATCTAAGCCATCCGAGGCTTACAATTAAAGATAAGATTATTATTGCTTGAATACTGCACTTGCTAATTGTTTATCACTGTTTTGCTGATTATTTTTGCATTTTACTGTATTTTTGCCTGTTTTCAACTATTTGTATTTACCTTGTGTTCTGTGCACTTTTACTGTGTTAGCATAGACTAGCCACAGATTTTGCTGTTTCTAGTTCTGCTTGTATTGAATTGAACACTAATCCCCAGCAAACTTTTTTCTGGAGAGGGTCTTCTGCACACTTGTGGCAGGAGTGTATGGCTACAGACCGATCCATTGAAGCTCATTAATCTAGGGCTCTGTTCTGAGCTTTTGATTTGCTATTTTGCCGACCAGTAAGTTTTTTTAATTTATTTTAAAAGCCCGATGTTTGTACAGGTTTGCACTTATGTAAACTAAGCTCCACTGAGTTAGGCAACCAGCCAGTACTCTCATATCTGCATCTGCACTATCTGAGGCTTACAACCAAAGATAAGACTATTATTGTTTGAATTTCTGCACTTGACAACTGTTTATCACTGTCTTGCTGATTATTTCTGTATGTTTACTGTATTTTTGCCTGTTTTCAACTGTTTGCATTTACCTTGTGTAAAGGGCACTTTTATTGTGTTAACATAGACTAGCCACAGATTTTGCTGTGTTTAGTTCTGCTTGTATTGAATTGAGCACTAATCCCCAGCAAACATTTCCTAGAGAGAAACCTTTGCACTCTTGTAGGAGTGTGTGGCTAGAGACCCATCCGTTGAAGCTTGTTGGTTTAAGACTCTGTTCTGAGCTTTTGGTGGGCTATTTTGCCCACCAGTAAGGTTTTTCATATATTTTGAAAGCCCCGCATTTGTGCAGGTTTGCATGACGCTCATCATAGCACATTATCGCACACTTACACTCAGTTGCGATTACTGTCGGCAGCTATAGGAGCATAGTTGTTAAAAACATTCTGATTTTCTGCTGTTTTAAAGATTTTTAGTGTCTCGTTGCTATTTTTCTGCTGTGTTAAACATTTTCTAGTGGTTCACCCTGAAACTAGGGCAGCTAATAGCTGTAGTATAGTCCAGATACAGGTTTGCTGCACCTGGGTCTGTTTGTAGTGGCTCTTTGCTCTGAACACATTTTCTAGGCCATCTTGGATTGGAAGAGACTTTTCTCCACTCTAGAAAAAGGATTATGTTGACTGGAACCTGTCTAGTCTGTGGTGGTTGGTCTAGGGCTTGGAATAAGTATCCTCATTGGTCCTTTTGAAACTTAAAATTTTTTTTTTCAAGTTTTTAGCTTCTGGTATTTAAGCCCTGCATTTCAGCAGGTTTCCGCATCTTTGTGGGTTGTGCAGCATCTTACACTGCCTCGCAGTTGTACACCATAGCTAGACCGACTAATTCAACAGTTTTTTCCCTTAGATATAGCTGTATCACATTAGTGTAGCTCTCATATTTAGTACTTTCCCAGTCAAAGAAATACTGATAGTGAACTGAAACCTATTAAATTACCAACCAAAAAAAAAAAAAAAAACAGTCAGAAAAAATATTCAACTTCTGCTAATTAAATTTTCCCTTAGCTGTGGTCTGTACTTTAGTGGGAGATTTGTACTGTTGTGCTTCCTTGATCAGTCTACTGACCAGTACAGCCTTCGAGCTACCCTCACTAGTTCTTCTCATCAGTACTAGTAGACTACCCTCACACAGGATCCCCAACTGGTCATTTTTGGTCAGTCCCTGTTACTGACCCCACCTTTTACGTAGCACTATGGAAGGACATTACCCCACCATTTCTCCAGCCAATCTGGTTGAATTAGGTATCCAGAGGCAATACAATAATTGCCTCATGTACACTGACAACCCACTTTTTTTAAGATACTCCAAATCAACATGCGAGAGGTGCATCTACATGAAAAACATAGAATCAAAGCTCCCTTGCTCACCAGTCAGTATATCTGATCCTAAGCAGGTTGCCATCACTCACATCTCACCACCTTTACTTACCATGAAACCAATACATAACCCCACATATGTGAAGGTCCTCTCTAAATACCTACACAAAACACAGAGACCTCCAAAACACAAGCACACCACACATGGTACACTTCAGATAAGCAAAGTACACATAAAAACACACAAAGCAGTGTCTCACCAAGTAAGCCATTAAGGTATAACACAAAACCAAATGTCCTTGTCATAGGTGAATCTATCGTGAAACACACAGATGTGCCACTCACCAGGTTGGATAAGGAGAAGGTTACGGTTAGCTGTTTGTCTGGTATAAGATCTGAAACATCACACACTCACTCAAGTCCCTCAGCAGCAAGTACGGTTATGACTCTGTCACAGTCCATGTTGTATGAATGACTTGAGACATACCTCTCTGGACTATATAAAGAGAGACATGACTGGGCTTTCTGATTATGTGTCCAAGGCAGGTATGTCCCTAGCCTTAAGCAGCATACTACCCTCACCTGGGATGATGCCGCAATACAAGTAAAAATGACTGACTTTAACAATTGGTAGAGTATCTGGTATCACTCCAAGGGGATCCAGTTCCTGTTAGCCTGGGATGATGTGGTTGATAGACCTTGATGCTTTGCCAGAGATGGTCTTCATCTGTCACCCCTATGTTTTTGGCTTCTGGCAAAGACTCTTACCTCCCCCAGTGCATTTTTTTAGACAATGTCGCAAGTAAAAATGTCTAATGTAATTTGCTCCTCAAAAACCAAAATCAGGGTCATGCTGCTGAATGCTAGGAGTCTAAACCTAAAACTGCACTTGTTGGAAGCTACCCTCACCTTGGAGGATTCTGATGTCTGTGCAGTCACAGAGACCTATTTCAAGGCTGTGGAAAGCACCCCAGCCATACTGGGTTACAACACCTTCCACTCACTCAAACCATCAAATGACACCGGGAAATCCAAAGGAAAAGGAGTATCAATTTTTAGTAAAGACAAATACACCTCCAGATTGGTAAGACTGAATGAGTCCCTCCAACTACTCCAAGTACGACTTACTGTAGGTAAAACCCCTCTCCAAATTATTGCCAGTTATAGGACCCCCTCCATGAACAAGGACACCCACAATGCCTACCTGGACCTCTGGAGTCACTCAATAATCCATCAAACACTGCAGTTTTGGGAGACATCAGCTACCAATCAATAAATTGGTCTAACTGCAGCTGTACCAATGCACTCTCCCAGAGATTTCTGAACTTTGCCCTGGACCAATTAGTTGACACCCCCACTAGGGGCTCAAACATTCTGGATCTTGTACTTACGAACATGGGTGATCATTGCACTACCCCAAGTGTACAGTCATCGCTGGTGAGATCTGACCACAGGTCAGTTACACTAGTAGTAACAATCAAGTCTGACCCTCCGCCAGTTGAAACTAGACTAAAACATTTCTCCAAAGCTAACTACAATCTTTTATGAGACAATATTACTAGTTTCATAGCTCTTGCCACCTACTGATGGCAAGGATACTTATGCCAAGGTTTACACCAAACACTTGTATAAACACCTTTACAACTCAGCTGTACCTGACAGAATCAAAGTGAGTTCCTCTTGGAAGAACAATCCTGCTTGGTGGACATCTACCATAAACAGGCTATATAACATAAGAAAGAAACTGCTGTCTATAAGCAGTAATGGACAGCCCCCAAACTCAAAGGACTCCCTCCTCGGCCTAAATAAGCAAATAAGACCCCTAGTGAAAAAATCCAAAGCCGAATATGAATCTAAATTAGCCACCCTAACCAAGGAATTACCACAAGGCTTTCTTCGGCTATGTCCACAACCTCAAACGAAAAGGCTAGATTTGCACAGGACTTGTTTTAAATGGCACGACATATAGTGAATCTGGTGATATTGCTAACCTGGTAGTGGATATTTTCAGTGAGAACGTCTCCCCCCCATCACCACCCCATATACCACAACACATCCCTCCTACATGTCCTCCCACTGTAGTCTCTAAGGAAAAGTCCCTTAATGCCCTTTCCAAGGCTAATAAACAGCCTCTATGGGACAATACAATATCCCTGGCTGTGTCGTAAATTGCTTAAAGCTAGAGTTAGCTGTGCCTCTGAGTACCGTCTTTAACCACAGTCTAAGCACTGGGTATATTCCTGCAGACTTGAAAACTGCCACTGTCATCCCCCTCCACAAAGGGGATTCTTCTGCTCACCCCAGAAACTACAGACCCATACGTCTGAGCAGCCTTGTATGCAAGGCCATGGAGAGAATCATCATGGACCTTATCAGCAATGATATAGAAGACCTCCAAACACTAGACCCATCCCAGTTTAGCTTCATCAAAGGGAGATTGTGTCTATTGAACTTGGTGGACTTCTTCGAGACAGTGACCAAAGCCCTGGATGAAGGCAAAACAGTGCAAACTGTCTATTTGGACCTAGCGAAAGCCTTCAACACCATTCTACACTCAGGTATCATTGATAAACTTACCCAACTGAACGTAAACCAGTATATAGTCAGGTAGGTTGCAAACTGTCTCAGGAATACAACACACACAGTTAAAATAGGGGACTTTTCATCCATCTGCAGACCAGTAACTAGTGGAGTACCACAGGGCTCCGTGCTGGGACCATTATCATTTGGAATTTACTTTTCAGAAGTACAGGATGAAACAAAGAGTATGTGACTAACAATGTCTGCAGATTACTGCAAACTGGACGAGGTCATTGAATCCCCTAGTGACATTGATACCCCTCAGGAAGGTCTTACTCAAACCAATGATTGCTGTCAAAGCCACTGGCTCAAGTTAAATACTAAAATGTACATCATCATCCCCTTTAGCAAGGGAGATGTCCCTGCAAAGTACTACATTAACAACAACACCTTAAGTACCTAATTTGTGGTAAGAGATCTGGGCACACAGGTGGATAGCAACCTCTTCTTTGACTACCATGTTTCCTCTGTGGTAAGGAAAGCCTTCTACTTTTCCATCTTATTGATAAGGATATTGCCTCCAGGAAAAAAAAAGATTATAACCCCCCTGTACTCCTCCATCATCAGACCAGTTATAGAGTATAATGCCCCCTTAGGTACGTACCTTGCCATGTACCTCCAGCAACTGGAGAAAAGTCATAGGTACCTTACAAAAAAAACTCAAGGTCTTCAGTGCCTCTTATGCTGATAGACTGAAATTCCTGTCTCTGTACTCTGTGTTGTACAGACTACTCAGGGGTGATCTCTGCCTAGCCTATAGGGCAACCTCAGATCCTGCCCTGATGAAAATGATACACATTAGGAAGTCGGATCGTACTCGCTGCACCTGTTCTAGTGACCTCAACATGAGAAACGATATCACAGGACCTGATGGAGAGACAGTTTCATCTCCCAGAGGCTTCCCCTACTGTGGAATAAGCTACGATTCCTATTGAAACAGAGCCCTTCCTTGATCCTTTTCAAACATAATCGGTATAATTGGATGGGGAATTGCAAATTCACCCCTGGGGTTTCACCTGCATTCCTTCTAGACAGGGGCAGCAGATGTTGAGTTAGGTCTGCTAATACCACCATTACAAAAGGGAAAAACTTGGCTAGGCATGTAAGAGCCTCAGGGTTATTAGCCTAGTAACAGCTTTTGAAGCTAACATTCAGAAAGATGTTGAAGTCATGAATCCAGGTTTGAAACATTTAAGACTGACCGTGAGGTTTTATAGTTTGTAATGCAGCTACTGCAGTAACTTGAGTACCATCCTCAAGTCTCATGTAGCTACTGCTGATCTCCCATAAATACAAACAATCCTCATACAGGTGACACAATAAAGGGTCATGCCCATAAATGCAAACAATCCTCATACAGGTGACACAATAAAGGGACATGCCCATAAATGGAAACAATCCTCATACAGGTGACACAATAAAGGGACATGCCCATAAATGCAAACAATCCTCATACATGTGACACAATAAAGGGACATGCCCATAAATGCAAACAATCCTTATACAGGTGACACAATAAAGGGACATGCCCATAAATGCAATCACTCCTCATACAGGTGACACAATAAAGGGACATGCCCATAAATGCAATCAATCCTCATACAGGTGACACAATAAAGGGGCATGCCCATAAATGGAAACAATCCTCATACAGGTGACACAATAAAGGGGCATGCCCATAAATGCAAACAATCCTCATACAGGTGACACAATAAAGGGACATGCCCATAAATGCAAACAATCCTCATACAGGTGACACAATAAAGGGACATGCCCATAAATGCAAACGATCCTCATACAGGTGACACAATAAAGGGACATGCCCATAAATGCAATCACTCCTCATACAGGTGACACAATAAAGGGACATACCTATAAATGCAATCACTCCTCATACAGGTGACACAATAAAGGGACATGCCCATAAATGCAAACAATCCTCATAAAGGTGACAGAATAAAGGGACATGCCCATAAATGCAAACAATCCTCATACAGGTGACACAATAAAGGGACATGCCTATAAATGTAAACAATCATCATACAGGTGACACAATAAAGGGACATGCCCATAAATGCAAACAATCCTCATACAGGTGACACAATAAAGGGACATGCCCATAAATGCAATCACTCCTCATACAGGTGACACAATAAAGGGACATGCCCATAAATGCAAACAATCCTCATACAGCTGATACAATAAAGAGACGTGCTTTACAGGTGATATGCTCTCCTGCATTTCCTAGTGTTAAGGTGTTTTGACCCACTTTTCCAGGGAAAGCAAACAGAGATTTTGCTTGTTTGTGTGTGTGTGTGTGTGTGTGTGTGTGTGTGTGTGTGTGTGTGTGTGTGTGTGTGTGTGTGTGCGCGCACGCGTTTGCTCATGTGCATGTGTGTGTGTGTGTCTGTGTGTCTGTGTAAAACTATTCATCTGCAAGCAAAGGAGATGCAAGTAGTTTAAATGCAGGTACAGGTAATGCAACCTTTTGATACTAGAAATAATCTGAATTAAAAGCATTGATTTATTTGTTCTAAGGGTATTTTTGTACTGCTTTCTTTAAAATAGTTGTGACATTAATTATCAGATTTATTGTACCTACTGAAGTGTTTGTAGATCAGATATTCATTTATGGCATTTAAAGAAATACTGTTGCATAACTTTACTGAACTGTTTACAAACCCATTTCAGTAGTAATTTTGCTATGAAGTTGGGAGATAACTTTTGAAATTTGCTTCCTCGGAGTATCAGAATAAGAAATTGGGTAAGAATGAGAACTGAATATTCCTTTCCATTTGAACTGTTTTTTTTTAATCTGTGTAGGAAGTCCTTTCTATAAAACAGCTTCTTGTCTGGTATATAATTCCTTTAATACTAAGGAATAGGAGGGGCATACATATCCTGAATGAATGGTATGATTTTGACCTTTCAAACTCCAGAATTATTCCATCTGCTAGTCAAACACAAATTCTTAAAACACAGGAGTGTTCAGTAATTTGTTTTATACCATATTCATTGTAATAGTCAGTTCTAAGTCATACAGATTTTCTCAGCTTAACTTCTGACATGGCAGCCACTGATGTGTCTACAACAACATCATAAACACATTTCACTGTATGGATTATTGTGTTCATAGGATCATAGGAGGTTCCTAGGCTAATGGCCCTAGAGACTTTTTAAGCCTAGCCGTTCATGCCCCAGTTTTGCCAATTACCAAAGCCCATTGGCTAGAATGGCATATGCCTATGCCTTGGGGCATCTGCAAACTGCCCATGTCCATAAGGGCAACAGGAGAGTTTGCAATTTCCCATCCAATGGTCCAAATTGCATTTGAATAGGCTTAGGGAAGAGCTCTGTTTCACATTAACGGGCAGCCTGCTCCACAGATGGGGTAATCTCTGAGACACATTCCTGTTCCTCTAACATGTTTTGTTTATGTCACAGACAAGGTTTAGATCCTTAGATCTGGTAATTCTAATTCTGTTTATTTTGTAAATGTGTAGCAGATCCATCAGGGCTCGATTGGAAAATGCCTTATAGGTTAGGCATTAGTCTGTAGGAGACTAAGCACAGGGACATGGCTTTGAGGCAGTCTGCATAGGACATGTTATTTACATCCCGTATTCTTTTAGTGAGGAGCCTAAATTGAACTAACTGTTGTAGCATATTCTTGCATCTGTAAATTTGTACATATATTTGTTTTTTAGCATATCATTTTATCTGTAAATATGGGCGGCCATGGTGGTGCAGCGGTTAGCGTTGCCACCTCACAGCAAAAGGTTCTCTGGTTTGATCCTCAGCTGGGGTGCCTACTGTGTGGAGTCTGCATGTCCTCCCTGTGGTCACATGGGTTTGTTCCAGTTTCCTCCCACCTCCCAAAGACATGCTGCAGGTGGATTGGACACTCTAAATTGGCCGTAGGTGTGAGTGTGTGCATGTGTGTCCCTTCTGTGGAAAGGTGGGTGCCGGGCTGGCAACGCGACACCGTAAAAACTCCACTGCCAATCATGAGCAGATAAGGTGATCCACTGTGGTGACCCCTAACCAGTAAAAGCCAAAAGAAGAAGATTTTATCTGTAAATAGGTTCATAGGTTCATAGGTAGGTACTAGGCTATCTGCCCAAAGGCATTTATAAGCCTAGCCAGAATGTGTTGGCTATTGCCACCCCCTTAGATTAGTTCCCTTTGCCTCTGTCCAGCAGAGCCACTGAAGTGATCCCTGGGGTAAACTTTCTGTTTCCCATCCACTCGTCAAGGTTTTTCTTGAAGAGTGCTAGCAAGAAGCTCTGCCTAAAGTAGATTAGAATCGTGTTGCAAAGCATGGAAAGTCTCTGGGACAGGAATCTGTCCATCCAGCACATCCTATTTATTATTGTGGTGAGGTTTAGATCCCTAGAGCATGTGGCTCGAGGGGATAAGGTTTTCTTTAGGTGGAGCATGTCCATCAATTCTGGGTTGGACATGGCCTTGTATGTCAGGCAGAGATCACCTCTGAGCAGGTGGTATGCAACTGAGTACAGCTGGAGTTTCTTCAGTCGAGCTGCATAGGGCATCTGTTTGAGGCCAGTGATCCTCTTGGTGAGGTACTTCTGTGGTCTTTCCAGCTGTTGCAGGTGTCTTGTAAGGTACATCCCAAATGGGGCGTTGTACTCTATGATGGGTCTGATTAGTGATGAGTAGAGGGGCACAATGACCTCTTCTGATCTGGATGCAAACCCTTTTTTGATTAGGTGGGCCACATAGAAAGATTTTCTAACCACTTTGGCATTGTGATTATCAAAGGAGAGATTACTATCTACTTGGGTCCCCAGATCCCTTATTACATTTTCCGTATTTAGGGGACAACCACCTATGTGGTAGTTTGTGGGTACTTTGTTATTTCTAAAGGGAATAACTATGCACTTTTTGGCATTTAGCTTGAGACCCTGATTTTCACACCAGGTATCCGTCTCAGTGAGACCCTTTTGGAGGATGTCTGTGTCAGCCGGTGAGTCAGTTATAG
The DNA here is from genome assembly GCF_019279795.1 of Protopterus annectens. Classification (NCBI taxonomy): domain Eukaryota; kingdom Metazoa; phylum Chordata; order Ceratodontiformes; family Protopteridae; genus Protopterus; species Protopterus annectens. The sequence goes on from NC_056727.1 coordinate 1,206,490,085, forward strand.
CCCCTAGTTTGCAGTCATCTGTGAACTTGGTCAGCCATAGTCCTCCTGTGCTTGTCTGTACCTCTGGGAAGTATATGCTAAACAGGAGGGATCCTAGGACTGAGCCCTGGGGAATGCCACTTGTAACTGGTTTAGTCAGACCTAGCTCCCACAATTCTCACCATGTGGGTTCTGTTTGTGAGCCAATTGGCAACCCATCTTGTGACATAGGGGTTTATGTTCAAGCTGGTGAGCTTGTCTATAATACCAGAATGGGGAATGGTGTTGAAGGCCTTTGCGAGGTCTAGGTAGGCTGTGTGTACCACCTTTCCCTTGTCTATACATTTGGTAACTGTCTCAAAGAAGTCCACCAGGTTTAGGAGGCATGATCTGCCCTTTACAAAGCTGAACTGGGTAGAGTCCAGTATTTGGAGGTTCCCAATGTCTCTGTTAATGAGTTCCATGATGATGTGCTCCATAGCCTTGCAGACCAAGCTAGTCAGGCTTATAGGGTGATAGTTCCTGGGGTCTGTTGTGGCTCCACCTTTGTGGAGTGGAATAACCGTTGCTGTGCACCACTCTGTTGTACGTAGCCTGTGGAGATACTGAGTTTAAACAGTGTGTTTAGGTGAGGGGTTAGTTCATCTTTGAGCTCATGTAGGACGCAGCCTGGGACACTGTCTGGTCCCATTGATGCTGTGTTTTTGGCTTTGGAGAGGGCTATTTTAACCTGAGTGTCTGTGATTTCAGGGGTTCTACATTCTTCTGGTATGGTTATGGGTCCTTTTGGAGGTGAGAAGGGGGTTAAGTTTGCACTGAACCTGTCTGCCAGGATGTTGGCAATATCGGTTGGTTCGGTGTATTTTGCGCCATTCTGAACTAACTCCGAGCAGATTGAGCATTGCCACTTAGATTCTTGACATAGCTAAAGAATGCCTTGTGGTTATTTTTGGAGTCCTTGGCAAGATTTCTTTCAAAGCTCGCCTTGGATGATTTTATGAGGGATCGTAGTTTCATGCTGATACTGATCAGGGATGTCTTCCATTCTTGGGATTTTACTCTCTTCTGTACTAGTTTCTTCCTTCTATTGTATAGCTTGTTTATGGCAGGGGTCCACCAGGCTGGTTTCCTTTTCTTGGAGGAGTGAGTCTTGGTTTTGCTTGGGATAGCATGATCCATGCATTCTTGTAGGTGCCTGTAGAATGCATTAGTAAAGGATTTTGCAGCTTGGACAGCGTTATCCTTTAGCATGGGGGCTTTGAAACTTTCCACCTCTGTCTTAAGTAATGTGAAGTTTACTTTTGAAAAGTTTTTCACTGTGGTTTCCTTGTCCGGGGGTGGGGACGGAATGTGGATATCCAAAGAAATTTGTTTATGGTCAGATCTAACCAGCAAGGGGTTGACCTCCGGAGTGGAACACTGGTCACCCATGTTGGTAATGACCATGTCCAATATGTTGTCACCTCTGGTGGGAGTGTTGACCAGTTGTTCCAGGACATTTGAGTTTATAAATTCTAGGAAATGTTGGGCAAGGTAGTTAGTACTTGAGTAGTTCTCCCAGTTAATGTTTGGGTAGTTGAAATCACCCAATATTAGGGTGTTTGGTAGGACCTTTATGTTACCCAGTGTTTCCAGAAATGCAGAATGGGGGTCTTGGGACATGGTGGGTGATCTGTAGCAAGCTACAATTTGAATTGCAGTTTTGCCCGTTGTTAGTTGCACGTGGATAATCTCTGAAGCATCGTGCTGTGCCTCTACCCTAGAGGTGTGGGTATCCTTGATGAATATGGATACTCCCCCGCCTTTTGTATTTCGGTCCGGATTCTGTGGCTGAAATGTATGGTATGAGTTGTAGCATGGTAGTGCTGGTGTGCTCTCTGGAGCCTTAAACCAGGTTTCTGTTACTGCACATATATCGATTTTCTCCATACTGAGGAGTGCCTCGAGTGCATGCATTTTGAGGTTTAGACTTCTGGCATTGAGTAGTATTACGCTCAGATTTTTGTTAATTGTGCTATTTGTCTTTTGAGCCTTGCCTAAAAAAGGCACTATGGGGGTGGCAAGAGCCTTGGCCAGTATTTGAAAGCCTAAGGGTTCAGGCGCAAGCCGTCTCTAGAGAAGCAGCGTGGCTTGTCGAGCATGTCATCCCAGACAGACAGACACTGGATCCCCTTTGAATGACACCAGAAACTTAGCCAATTGTTGAAATTGATCATTTTTTTCTTTATACCGTGGTATCATTCTTGGTGAGGGCAAGATGCTACTCAGGGTCAGGGTCATACCGGCCTGGGCTATGTGATCAGAGAGCTCTTCCATGTCTCTTTTCATGTAGTCCAGGGAGGTACAGCTCAGGTCATTCACACCAACATGGACAATGACAGAGTTGTATTTGTACTTGTTCTGGAATGACCTGAGTGCTTGTGTTATGTGGCGGATCCTGGCACCCAACAGGCAGCTAACAATAACCTTCTCCTTATTCAGCCTAGTGAATGGGACGTCAGTGTGCCTGACTATAGAGTCACCTATTACTAGTATGTTGGGTATGTTATTATGCCTTGAGGGCCGTGATTGTGTGACACACTGGTTTTGTGAAGTATGTGTTTCATGGTTTGTGTTGGGGGGGTGGAGGTTGCTTGGATGTCTGCTTTGTAGGGCTTTGTTGCTTTTGCAGATTTTTATTTAGAGCCTCCGAGTATGTTTTTGTGTATTTACGTGTGTTTTTTGCCGGCACTGGTTTAATGGGTCTATGTGAGACTGGTGGTGTGATGCCAGTATTTCCCTTCTCCTCTTGACTGTCTGATGCAGTCTTGGGTTGAGAGAGCTTAGCCTCCAGTTTGGCTGTATAATTGCATCTCTTGCATGTATTAGTGTTTGGTGGTAGGAGAAGAGGGTTATCTGTGTACATGAGGCAGTTGCAACATTGCCTCAAAATGCCCAGATTCACCAGTTGGACTGGAGAGTACACTTGAAACTGTCCTTTGGACATGCCTGGATAGGTACAGCAAACTGTTTTACTGAATGGCTGGTAAGGTTCTTGTAGTGCTAGGGTTTATAAGTGCTTGTTATGAGTTTTGAGCAAGTGTCGGGCTGAGAAATGAATGGCTTGAGTGCTTAAGTTGAAAGTTTGTCTAGTTCCAAGGGAAAAATTGAAGAGGAGACTTTGTGGAGCCAGGAATAGTTATACCCTAGCTAACCTGTGCTGCCCGGCGTGCAAAACTGGGCAAATGCATTTTTTATAGCAAAGAAATGAAAGAGATAGAAATTAGCCCAAAATGGCCAATAAACTACTACTTTCTGGGCTGAAACCACTCCTCCAGGGACAGATAGGCTGCTCAAAGCTCCCCTCTCTCACAGGTGAACAGAGAAACTTCCTTCTATCCAAGTAAGGTATGGGCAAACACAGACATTTGTAACACAGACCTGAATTCAGCACTAACCTGAAAACTGGACTATACTAGTTTAGAAAGGCGGGAAACAAGTATATATATTTTTTTCAGAAAATAAAGCAGATACAATAAAAAAAACCCACTTTAAATGCGCTTAAAAGATGCTTGTTGTTCTATATCTCAGTTTAGAGTTGTAGTCAATGCCCCTAGTAATAAAGTAGGAAGAAACACAAATACAGTTAAAGCTGATGAATAAAGTGCATTATATTTTATATGTAAAACAATAGAAAATGAACAATCTGACTTAAACAAGTTACCCAATTAACCAGAAAAAAACTCAAAACTGAGCCCTGTTCCAGCAGTCTTCAATCAGACAAGTTCTAACTGCACACACCCGCTACTAGGGTGCAGGGAAACCTTCTCCAAAAATCATGGCCTGGATCAGTGCTCAAGTTATACAAACAAAGCTAGATTCAGCAGGCCTGAATCTGGTCTATGCTACAGCAACAAGGCACACCAATTTCAGAAAGAAACAGTTTGAATAAGCAGGCACAGTAAGCCTGTGACCAGGAATTCCCAGCTCAGAAGGGCAGAATCCATCCTCTCCTCCCACAAAAGTACAGACCACAAACCTTAATGTAGAATAACTGGCCTAAAGCTCAAGTGCTTAAACCAGAACTAATACACTTTCAGAATAGCAGACACTGAGCTTTCAATCAGCAATTCCCAGCTTAGAAGGATGCAAGCTACCTGTCCTGCCACAACAGTGCAGACCACAAACATTCTTAATGTAAAACAACCAGTATGAAGCCCAAGTGCTTAAACCAAAAGACTTAGAATAACAGTTGCAATTTAATCAGGCTACTACCAAGCAGCAATAAGTGCAGCAGAATAAATAAAATTGAGTACTTTTAAGAAGCGGCAAAAGCAAAATAAAGTAGGAGGAAACACAAATACAGTAAAAACAGATGATTTTTTTTTTGTTAGTAAAGTGCAAGGAGAGAGAGGAAGGAAGAACCTAAGTGGGTTGGCCTTCTCAAATCTTCTCTCTGTATTATGTAGAGTGAACACTAGACTCAGAATATGATCTCACTGTATTTGGTTAAGTGAGCAAATGAGATGGACTCAGGAGGAGTGTTCAAATACAGACTTACAGGAGGGGTGGGCAGTTCCAGAGCCAACAACACTAACACCAAAACAAGAACAGGAAGGGTGGGTGTGGACAAACAAGAAGAAGAATAAGTACAGTTGTACAGATTACATAGATTTTAAATCAAAATGCAGACAAAAAATGAGAATAAACACTTATCTTTTCTCAATATCACAGCTGGCAGTAGGTCAATCTTTCTGCAGCAGCCTGAGCAACAAGTATATCTGATTTAAAACACAGGACAGAAACCAAACAATGCAGATGCAGGAATACTTTGGCCGGATGAAACCAGTTCTGAAAACTTACTCCCGCTAAGAAAACAGACAAGGCCTCCAGACAAAGGATTTCACTACAACTGAGATCAACACTAAGATATACAGCTATAACACACAAGAAAAAGAATAAGTACAGTTGTACAGATTACAGAGATATTAAATCAAAATGCAGACAAAAAATGAGAATAAACACTTATCTTTTCTCACTATCACAGCTGGCAGTAGGTTAATCTCTCTGCAGCAGCCTGAGCATCAGGTATTTTGTTCATTTTTTATGTGATCCTATCCACCTGGACTGTGCCTGCAAATGGTCCATTGAGATCAGTGCACTACCCTGATAAACAAATATGAATAAATACATAATAAATATATAAATAGAACAATAAATACATAAATAAATAACCTCTGTGGTCTCTCCACTTGTTGCAAATGCCTGCTCAGGTATATGCTGAAAGTTGCATTGTACTCGATTATTGGTCTAATGAGGGCTGAGTATAATGGGATTATGATCGACTTGGATCTGAATGCTATGCCCTTACTTATAAGTTGACCAGTGCAGAAAAATGTTCTGACTACCATGGACATATGGTAATCAAAGTTCGGGTTACTGTCAAGCTAAGTTCCCAAGTCCCTTACCACTAGGTTTACTCTTAGGGGAGTGTTATCAATGATATATTTTGCAGGGGTGGTTGTCTTTCCAAAGGGTATAATTATGCATTTTTTTTGCATTGAGTTTTAGGCCTTGATTCTGGCACCAATTATTTGGCTGTGCCAGACCCTCCTGGAGGATACCTGCATCTTTTGGAGATTCAGTGACTGTACCCAACTTGCAGTTGTCAGCAAATTTGATCAGCCATAGGCACTTTACATTTGCCTTGACTTCCGAACGGTATATTCCTAACAGGGACCAAGCCATGTGGGACACCACTAGTAACAGGATTCTTGGTGGAGGTTGACTCCCCCAGCCTAACTTAATGTTTCCTATCTGTGAGACATTTGGTGACCCATTGGATGATATAGGGATATATGCCTAAATTTGTGAGTTTATCTATAATACCTGAGTGAGGTATTGTGTAAAATGCCTTTGTCAACTCAAGGTAGGCAGAATGTACCATTTTACACTCATCCATGGCTATAGTGAATTTCTTGAAGAAGTCCAACAAATTTAGTAGACATGACCTGCCCTTGACTAAACCAAACTTGGCTGGATCCAGTGTTTGAAGATTCCCTATGTCTTTGTTTATTATGTCCATGATAATTCTTTCCATAGTGTTGCATATAAGACTAGTCAAACTTATGGGTCTCTAGTTCCCTGAGTCTGTTGATGGTCCGCCTTTTGTGTAAAGGGATGACCACTGCAGTCCTCTCTGTTTCTTATGGATGATGCCTGCATGGAGGCTGTGGTTGAATAGAGATTTTGGTGGGCCTGACAGGTCATGTTTCCAGTTATTTAGAAGACATTCTGAGATATTATCAGGACCTACTGATGCTGCGTTTCTATCTCTGGAAGTGCAGTGAAAATGTATTCTTTAGTGATAGGTGGGGGAGAAATAGGTTTCCTGGGGAGATCTAGGGGTGATGGGAATGAAATTGGAGCTAAATTTATTGGCAGCAAATGTGCTATATTCCCCAGTTCTGTATAGGAAGTTCCAATTTATATTGGTTCAGCACAGTGTTGGGTGTTCCCTTTAAGGTTTTTTACATAATTGAAAATGGCTTGTGGTTATCCTTAGCCTGAGAGGCTATTTTTGCCTCAAAGTTGGCTTTGGTGGATTTGATTAATCATCTGAGTTGCTTGTCGAAACTAATGAGGAATTTAGTCCTTCCTATTTCTGGACAGGATATTTTTTCTTTTGTTGTATAACCTTTTTATTCTGAGGGTCCATCAACAGGACTTGTTTTTGGAGTTTGTTCAAAGTTTATTTTAGTTTGGGACTGCTGTGTCTGTGCAGTTATTTACATGGTTGTACAGGGTTTATGTAAACACTTCCCCATAGGCCACTATGGTCTTGGAGTTTGGGGGGCTTGAAATTTAGCTATGCCATCACTTAATAGCAGGCAGTTAGCCTTGGAAAAGTTCTTAAACATTCTGGGGTTTGCTGGGAGTTCAGACTTTATATTTATCTCAAGGGTGACTGCATTGTGATCTGATCTGACCAGTAAGAACATTACACAAGGCAGGGTGCAGTGTTTCCTTATATTTGTGAGTACCAGATCAAAGATATTTGCAGCCCTAGTAGGTGTGCAGACTACCTGTTCCATGATGTTTGCATTGACAAATTCCAGGAATCTTTAAACCTGCATGTTAATGATTGCGTATGTATCCTATTTTATGGTGGGAGAGTTGAAATTACCCATGAATATGTTGTTGGGCTGAATTGTGAGTGACTCCAGTACATGTAGTATGGTTATCCTTTGTCACAGATGAGGACCTGTAGCTAGCAAGGATATGGTATTAGACTTTACCTAAGGCTAGTTTATATGGAGTAGCTCAAGCATGCCATATTGTTTGACTAATGTTGAGGCGTTTTTTATGTAGGTTGATACAACTGCACTTATTGTCCCTTCTTGTGTAATAGCTGGTCTAAATGTATGGAAGGAATTACAGCTATGTACTGCTGGGGTGCCATTCATTTCTTTAAACCATATCTCGGTAACTGCACAGATATGAACACTCTTAAAGGTTTGGAGCACCGACAGGGAGCAGAGTTTCCTATTGAGACTCCCAGCATTGCACTTTAACATGTTTCGTTTATCTTACATAGAATGTACTATACTGAGAAGTTTATCAGAATGACATTGCCTAAAAAAGGCACTAGAGGGTCAGATAATGTTTTGGCCAATATCTAAAAGCATAGCAGACACAGGTGCAGATCATCCCCGGTAAAGCAGCATAGTCTGTATATGTCCTCCCAAGCTGACAAATATTGGACCCCCTTAGAATGACACTAGTAACTAAGCCAATTGTTAAAGTCAATCATCTTCTGTTTATATTGTGGTATCATCCTTAAAGAAGGTAGAATGCTGCTCAATGTTAGGTTCATACCTGCCTGGGACACATAATCTGAAAGCCCTATCATGTCTGCCTTCATATAGTCCAGGAAAGTACATCTTAGGTCATTAACACTCACATGGACTATGACAGAGACATACTGGTACTTGTGGTTCAATGTCCTGAGTGCATGTGTGATCTAGCAGATCCTTGCCCCTAACTGGACTCTGACCATGACTGTCTCCTTGCTCAGCCTGGTGAAGAGGACATCAGTGAGTCTCACAATAGTCTCCAATGACCAATATATTTTGTTGTGTGGAAATTTGCCTTAAAGGCTTAGAGGCTGAGACATGTATCCTTGGGAGTGTTTGGGAGATTGCTAAGGGCACCGTATGGGAGAACTTTGAGGTTTGGATGGATTGTATTTAAGGCTCTCAGCATAATGTGAATTTATTTGTCTGATCCATAACTGGCATAGTGTGTGTGTTACTGGCAACCTGTTTGGAGATATCAGTTTCTGTATGTTATAGCTTTGCCTCCAAAGCCATAGTGTAATTACATCTCTCACATACTGGGTCAGCCTGCTTAAAAATAAGATAGTTGTCAGTAAACATGACAATTGCTACATTGTCTCAGAATACCCATTTCTACTGGGCTTACTACAGAGACAATAGGGTAGTACACATCCATGGCTATGGATCCTCTTTTTTATGATCTGCAAGGGTCTATGCAGTCTGGGCATGGAGCTGTTGGGCTGGGGGAAGAGGTCTAGGATTGATCTAAAATAACATTCTCAGGGTAATGTTTCTCAGTGGGTAAATTAACTACTCTGCATTCAGCTAAGTATGTCAGAAAATAGCACGGGAAGTTTTATATGGACAATTATAACTCTAGGCAAATTTATCTATACAGGACACTGCTGCACAGCTCAGCAGATGATATATATATATATATATATATATATATATATATATATATATATATATATATATATATATATAAAACTCAGATCCTGCAGCAATTCACAATTTTTTCACTATTGAAAGTGATACTACAACTCTAAGGCTTCCAGACTAAGTAAAATGAAAACAGAATAAATGCAGTAGAGGTGTAATAATCCTATCCTGCAGCAATTCACAATTCTTTCTCTATTGTGAGTTATACTACAAGACTAAGGCCCTCAGACCAAGTAAAATACAACCAGCAAAAAGCAGTAGAAATAAAATAAATGAGGTTTAGATCTTGCAGCAAATCAAAATTTACCCACTACAGTGAGGGATACTACAAGACTAATGTCCCAGACGAAGTTAAATTGCAAACAGTTGACTTTTGGTTAAACAAAGAAAAATGCAGAAAAGACAATACACATTTCAGATTAACACTCTGAACACTGTAGTGCGCACTACTTGAAATGGGATTATAAGGAACTGAGGTAACGCAAGCTTTAAAGAGTCTAATGGGAGTGCCCTATCAGTTTGAGCTATCAGTGTTCAGTAGATATAGCACTGGAAGGGACTTGCAGTCTCTTATTTACAGTAGTGGTTGGTAGCTAAAAGCCACCAGGTTTAAAAGCACAACAGGAATTATCAGGTGGGGGAAAATCCAAAAATAAATGCAATCAAACACCAGGTTTAAATTCAAAGTTCTTGTAGCTGAAGAGGGATGTAGGTAAATGCCTTAAACAAGAAACCTATTTCTCAGCTCCTCCCACTAATTAGCTAGATCTAATTCCTAATTCCCATTATCCTCTGTAGCCACAGATTTTTCTGTTATATGAACAAATTACTACTCGGACTACATTGTAAGATCTCCTAACTTTGGTGGAAACACTTTTATGAGATACCCTGTGTGCTACATAATTAAGTGATTTAACCAGTCACACACTAGATGCATAAACTTTGCCTTACATTTGTCTAGCAACTGTGGGCTCTTATTAAAAGGCAAAGTTGCCAGGATCACAGCTTTCTTACTTCGACTGCATGTAGGTGAGGAAACAATATTGAGATCAGGCTTATTGTGTTGTGTTAATCCTGCATGTCTAAAACTGATCTTTCTTAGGGATTGCAGACTATACATTACATGACTAATCTTTAGCTTCTGAAACATCCTTAAAAACATAATAAAGTCGAGGCACTGCTCATATAGCAGCAGGATGGCTAATCATTTCTCTTTGTAAGGTGAAGGGCAATTTGCTATCAGCCATATTAAAAGTTTGTCCTTTCAGTTTAAGGTGTCTAAAAAGAGATGTCTTTTGACAAAGACCTCAAAGACTGAGAAGAAGAAGAAGAATTCTCCCTATCAGAATTTTGAGAGAAAGGAAGATGAATTTTGTTTTATACAAAAGTTTTTCTCATCTGAAAATATATGAAGGGAAAGTATTATTTTCAATTACTGTTCCCCTCTTAATCCTTTGGAGGTAGTTATGAATCTTTTCATTTTAGGCTTCTATCTGCAGGGTGACATTGGTCCAAGGCATGTATAACTTAAGACTCTGCTATAAAACAACTCAAGGGCTGAATTACAAAAAAAACAAACAAAAAAAAGGCTTGAGATAATGATAAATAGGTTAAACAAGAGGTAACCTTTCTTTTAAAACATTTACATCAGACATAGCCTAAGTAAATGCCAACATAGATATTAATGAAGGTGATGTCATACTATTAGGGTTTACAATGCAGAAGTCAGTGAAAAGAAGTTTGCTGTTTTGAAAAATTATACACTTTCTTATATATAATAGTTGTTTGACAAAGAGTACCCACCTCAGACATATTGACAGATTTCTTTCTCTTCAGTTCTTTGATAGCTCTCCTGTACCAGGTTTAATCATTTTATCTTTTTCCTCCTGTTTTTTCTGTAAGGCATTGTTATCCACGCTGAGACATGAACATAGTAAGAAAGTTTTAAACACAGAATGTTAACTTCCTGTTCTGTTGCATACAGGGATGAAGCCTTGATTACAATTCATATGACTTGAATTCAGTTACCAGCTTGGGTACTGGAGAGGTTGGGGGAGGGACGATGGAAGTGAGTGACCACAACCCATTTTTGGGTGGAGGAGGAAGATGACTGGCTTGCCGCTTGGGCAACAGAAAGTGAGCGCTATATGTTACACCTACAAAGCATGGCCCTAGGGGGCATATGCTGTCTCTGTACAAGAACACTGGCTGTGTAAGCCAGTATGCAGCACCTAAGTAGAGCTCAATAAAGATGCTGCAGAAAATGGAGAAGGTCAGCCACTCCATCAGACTTGAAAGGTGACCTACTCTCTACCGTTTGATTCTTACCACTGTAGGAAATAATGGGCTAATTAAAGACTCTGGTTAGCAGCAAATAGGCTGTAGGACGTGTGTCTTACTCATGGATGCTGGGATCTTGCTCCTAATGGAATGAAAGGGATAATTAGGTAAAGATAATGGAACATTAGGCAGATCTAGGAGGAGCAAAAAAGGAAAAAAAAGAAACTTGTGAAAAAACGCTGGTAATTTCCTATCACAATCACAGATCTTTGAAAGAAAACTAATAAATGGTAAAACAGGATAAGCCATTTCACAAATGAAGTTACTCACATACTAATGTGATATGTGAGACACCTGTAGTGGAAAGAAAATGTATGTGGATGATAACCCGTATGTTGTGATTTATTGTTATAGTGACCCCGAAGAAGACTATACTATGTATAGTCTGAAAACCAAACAAATAAACACACAAAAATATACTCGGAGGCTCTAAATAAAAATCTGCCTAAGCAGCAGAGACCTCCAAAGCAGACACCCAAGCAACAGCTACCCCAAAACAAAAGACGTACAGCACATAGCTCACAAAGCCAGTGTGCCAAACAGTCACAGCCCTTAAGGCTAAACAACACACCTGATACACTTGTAATAGGTGACTCTATTGTCAGGCACACTGACGTCCCGCTCACCAGGCTGAACAAGGAGAAGGTCACGGTGAGCTGCCTGTCGGGCGCTAGGATCCGCCACATAACACAAGCATTCAGGTCACTCCAAGGCAAGTACAAATATGACTCAGTCATTGTCCATGCTGGTGTGAATGACCTGAGACGTACCTCCCTGGACTACATGAAAAGAGACATAGAGGAGCTCTCTGAGCATGTAGCCCAGGCCGGTATGACCCTGACCTTGAGTAGCATCTTACCCTCACCAAGAATAATGCCACAATATGAAGACAAGATGATCAATTTCAACAATTGGCTTAAGTATTGGTGTCATTCAAAGGGGATTCAATGCCTGTCAGCCTGGGATGACATGCTCGACAAGCCATGATGCTTTGCTAGGGACGGCTTGCACCTGTCACCCCTGGGCTTTCGGATATTGGCAAAGGCTCTTGCTACCCCCATAGTGCCTTTTTTAGGCAAGGCTCAAAAGACAAACCCACCTCCATAGGTATCACAAGGGATAAGAAACTAAGAGTAATGCTACTCAACGCCAGAAGTCTAAACCTCAAGATGCATGCACTCGAAACTCTCCTTAGCATGGAGAACATTGATATCTGTGCAGTAACAGAAACCTGGTTCAAGGCTCCCAAGAGCACCCCAGCACTACCAGGTTATACCTCATACCATGCTTTTCAGCCCCAAAACTTGGACCGAACCACAAAAGGAGGGGGAGTATCAATATTCGTCAAAGATACCCACACCTCCAGGTTGGTGGCACAGCACGAAGCATCAGAGACTATCCATGTGCAACTAACAGTGGGTAAAGCTGCCTTCCAGTTTATAGCCTGCAACAGACCACCCTCCCAAACCCAGGAACCCCACTCAGCCTTCCTGAGAACACTGGAAAATATGAAGGTCTCTCCAAACACCATTATATTTGGCGACTTCAACTACCCAAACATAGACTGGGAGCATTACTCTAGCTCCAACACCCTAGCCCAAAGGTTCCTAGAATTTATAAACTCAAATGTTATGGAACAACTTGTTACCACTCCCACAAGAGGGGAAAACATACTGGACCTGATCATCACCAACATGGGGACTCTATGCTCCAGACCAGAAGTGTATCCCTCATTGGTAAGATCAGACCATAAACTAATCTCACTGGATATTCACATCCCGACTCCACCCCCTGCCCTGAAAACCACAGTGAAAAACTTCTCTAATGCAAATTTCACACTCCTCAAAACTGAGGTGGAATCCTTCAAAGCCCCCGGGCCTGTGGAAAATATGGCCCAGACAGCAGAATCCTTTATAAATGCATTCTATGAACACCTTCAGGAATGCATGGATCATGCAATCCCAAATAAAACCAAGACCCAATCCTCCAAATGCAGACGTCCTGTCTGGTGGACCCCAGCCATAAACAAACTATACAATAGAAGGAGGAAGCTACTACATGATAGAGCAAAATCCCAAAAAGGGAAGGCATCTCTGATCAGTATTAGCAAAAAACTATGGGCACTCATAAAATCGTCTAAGGCCAGCTTCGAGAGAAAAATTGCACAGGACACTAAGGATAATCACAAGGCTTTCTTTAGTTATGTTAGGAACCTGGGTGGGAATTCCCAGATATGCTCAGAATTAGTCCAAAATGAAAAAAATACACCGAACCCACAGACATTGCCAACATCCTAGCTGACAGGTTCAGCACAAACTTCTACCCCACCAAAAGGCAAATATCTATCCCAGCAGAGTGCTGCCCCCCTGACATCTCAGATGCTCAGGTAAGAGCTGCCCTCTCCAAAGAAAAAACACAGCATCAATGGGACCAGACAGTGTCCCGGGCTGTGTCCTACATGAACTCCAAGAAGAGCTAAACCCAAACATAAAACTACTGTTCAATCTCAGCCTTACTACAGGATATGTACCCAAAGAGTGGCGTACAGCAACAGTGGTCCCTCTCCACAAAGGTGGTGCCTCAACGGATCCTGGAAACTATCGCCCCATAAGCCTGACTAGCTTGGTCTGCAAAGCTATGGAAAGGATCATCATGGACCTCATAAATAAAGATATTGGGGACCTACAGACACTGGATCCTACCCAGTTTGGCTTTGTTAAGGGCAGATCCTGCCTCTTAAACCTGATTGATTTCTTTGAAACAGTAACTAAGGCCATTGACGAGGGGAAGGTGGTCCACACAGCCTACCTGGACCTCGCAAAAGCCTTCGATACAATACCCCACTCGGGCATTATAGATAAGCTCACCAGCTTAAATATAAACCCCTATGTCACTAGATGGGTTGCAAACTGGCTCAAGGACACAACCCACATGGTTAGAATTGCTGGAGCCATGTCAGACTCCAAACCAGTTACAAGTGGCATCCCACAAGGCCCAGTCCTGGGACCTCTCTTGTTCGGTATATATTTCTTGGAGGTAAAGGCCAACACGGAAGGACTGTGGCTGACCAAGTTTGCAGATGACTGCAAACTGGGCACCATAATCGACACTCCAGCTGACACAAGCATCCTCCAAAAGGGCCTCATAGAAACAGACAACTGGTGCCAGAGCCATGGCCTCAAGCTAAACGCCAAAAAGTGTATAGTCATCCCCTTTGGCAAAAACAAAGTGCCCACAAATTACCACATAGGTGGTAATCCATTAAGTACAGAAGAAGTAATTAGGGACCTGGGGATCCAAGTTGATAGCAATCTCTCATTTGACAACCACGTGGCCAAAGTGGTTAGAAAAACATTTTATATAGCCCAACTAATCATGAAGGGATTCACATCTAGATCAGGGGAGGTCATCGTGCCTCTTTACTCATCCCTCATCAGGCCCATAATTGAGTACAATACCCCTTTTGGGATGTACCTTACCAGACACCTGCAGCAACTGGAAAGACCCCAAAAGTACCTCACCAAGAGGATCAAAGGGCTCAAACAGATGCCATATGCTGCCCGGTTAAAGAAACTCCAGCTCTACTCAGTGGCATACCGCATGCTCAGAGGCGATCTGTGCCTGACGTATAAAGCCATGTCCAACCCGGAATTAATGGACATGCTGCACCTCAGAAAATCCAAATCCCATCAGGTTATGCTCTCGAGAGACTTGAACCTCAGCACTGAAATAAATAGGACATGCTGGAGGGACAGATTCATAATCCAGAGGCTCCCTTCACTCTGGAATAAAATCCCAGTCCAGGTTAGGCAGAGTCCCTCTTTGACTCTCTTCAAGAGGAATCTTGATGAGTGGATGGGAGATCGTAGGTTTACCCCGGGTATCACTTCTGTGTCACTGTTAGACAGAGGCACAGTATACTAACCTCGAAAAAGGGCATAGCAAAATTATTTTAAAATGGGTGGTGAAAGCCAAACACACTCTGGCTAGGCTTATAAATGCCCTAGGGCAGATAGCCTAGTATGAACCTATGAACCTAAGACAAGAAATTAAATGTATATCTTTTAATGCCTGGTATGCTTTTTTTCTAAGCTGCTGGAGTGATACAGTATTAGGCATAACGTTTTACTGCATTCAGTGTGCTGTAAGTGTTATGTAACAAAAACAGCTTATGTCAAGAAAATGTGAATATACCAGGTTAAACTTATTATTAATAGTCTACTAAAGGCCTATGAATTTTACGACCTGTCCTTTGCTTTTTTTTGTGTTCCCAAGTTGCTCCAGCTATGTTTTGGGTAGTAAGCAGAAATGCTAGCTTACATGGCAGCAACAAAAACACTGGTGTACCTGCTGAAGCAGTGCACTTTGAGAATCATGGCGACTCACTAGTAAGACTTCTACCTCACGTGGCTGGGGCTCACTTTTGACTTATGGTCACTGTCTGTGAATAGATTTGCATGTTTTCATATATCTCCATGAGTTTTCTCTCAGTTCTCTTGTCTCTTCTTAAAACAGACCAGTTAATTGGCTGCAGTAAACTGTTCAGATATATATTGTATTTGCCCTGGCCATTGTCATTTGGGTCATAGCTGAAAACATTTGCGAAGGACCACACTACATACCCAGTTAAAAATAATCGAAAATTAATTAAAAGTCAAATATGACAACTTTATTGCTAGCTGCAATAAATCTGCATAAATCTGACATGATAATTTAGGCTAGATAAAAATAGTGTAGTGGGCTGTTCTGTGTTTTACTTGTTTTAGAGAACTGAAATTCAAAAAGGCTGTTAGACAAAAAAAAAATTAGAATTGTAAAAAGACTATGGTGTGTGTGTGTGTGTGTGTGTGTGTGTGTGTGTGTGTGTGTGTGTGTGTGTGTAGTTTTTCTGTATACATTTGTTAATGTACACATTTGCATGTTATTTATTTTTGTACATTTGTTTTCATACATTTGCAGTTATTGCACTGGCTTACATTTTTTTTGGTTTAGATGTTTAATGAGCAGAAAACTTGGCAAAATCTTCCTTAGAATATTGCTCACTGAGGGACAAGCAGTAACAAAACAAAGACTTTGACCACACCCTTATAAAGAAAGAAAATAATAAATGACACTGTTTATCCAGTCCAGAAATTGCAGACATTGCCAGTATAATAATATATAGCATAAAGTTTTCTGATGAAACCATTGATAGAAAAACCAAAGGGTATGTCCCCCTTTCTGATTAAATTTACTGCTAGCTTTCTAGGTACTGCCCTTTAATTCCCAACCTCTGTCGAGTGTTGGGAACCATGAACCACCTGTCACCCTTCCCATATAATATGATTTAAATACCTGCAGAAGTGTATAGCCCAGGACCCATCTGAGTTGGGAATTGCTGGAAGAAGGGCTCAGTTTTGGGCTTTCCTATTGGTTAATTTTTGTTAAAACTGTTTAATTTTGCTTGTGTTTAAGCCCTGCATTTGTGCGTAGCTGCGCACCACACTGCAGGATTTAGCACTGCTGTGTTTAGATGCAAATGCTTAGAGACACAATTTTCCCTTGATATCTGCTGGAGAACCCTTCATAGCTCAACTGCCTCTCTGTGCACAATGCAGTTGCCCATTGCTACCTAGCGAGCAACTCAGTTGTGCATTCTGAGGCATTGACGCAGTCTTCCACCCTTAGTCTTTCACGGAATAGCTGCCTTTGTTAGTTTCACAGGCAAACCCTGGTCCATCTAGCCCATCACCACTAGTTACTTCAATATATACCTGCCATAATGGATGGACAGTTTCCCTCCATTTCTTCAGCCAACCTGATTGACATTGGCATCCTGAGGCAATGTAGTAATTGCCTCATGTATACTGACAACTACTTGCTTCTAAAGCAAACAAACACAACATATGAGAGATGTAACTGTGCCATGAAATTAGAATCAGTCCTCTTACTTAACAATATACAAGACATACAACAGGTTGTCAACATACACAAATCCCCTCTCACACAAGATAAGGTCAAGACACATAAACCCACATATATGAAGCTATTCACTAAGAGCCTACTAAAAGACCAGAGACTTCTCAAGTGCAAACAACATATGCATACTAGTAAATGACCAGAATCCACCACTACACATAACAACATGCATATCAGTGTCTCACCAGTTAAGCCTCTAAGGTAAAACACCTGAAAACATAATGTTTTGGTCACAGGAGACTCAACAGATATCCCCCTCACCAGGCTGGACAAGGAGAAGGTCATGGTCAGCTTCCTGTCAGGTGTCAGGTCCATCAGATCATACACGCACTCAAGTCGCTCAGCAACAAGTATCATTATAACTTGGTCATAGTACATGCTGGTGTGAATGACTTGAGACATACCTCTCCGAACTAAATGAAGAGAGACATTACCAGACTCTTAGATTATGTGATCCAGCCAAGTATGTCCCTAGCTCTTAGCAGCATTCTACCTTCACCCAGGATGATGCCACAATACAGACAAAAAATTATTGATTTCAATAATTGGTGTAGCTTCTGGTGTCACTCCAGGAGGATCCAGTATCTGTTTGCCTGGGAAGACATGGTCAACAGTCCACTCTGCTTTGCCAGAGATGGCCTTCACCTGTCTCCTCAAGGCTTTCGGATACTAGCAAAGATGCTTGTCTTTCCCATAGTGCCTTTTTTAGGCAATGTCCAAACAACAAAACTTCTGATGTAAAAAAATCCATTAAAGATAAACTCAGGTCATACTGCATAATGCTAGGAGCTTAAACAGTAAACTGCACTTCCTGGAAAACACTCCTCACCTTGGAAGATGCAGACAGTTGTGCAATCACTGAGACTTGGTTCAAGGCTGCTGAGACAACCCTGGCCATACAAGACCACAATGCCTTTCACACGTTCAGACCCCAAAATAAGCATGAAAGAACCAGAGGTGGAAGGGTATCCATTTTTATTAAATCCAAATACACCTTGAGACTGGTGAAACAGTACAACTCCAATTAACTATAGGTACAATACCTTTCCACATCATTGTTAGCTACAGGTCCCCTACTATGAACCAGGAGAAGCACACTGCCTAACTGGACTTGCTAGAGTTGCTCAGTATATAGCCAAATACCTTGGTCATGGGAGATTTCAAGTATCTTTCCATTGACTGGGTGGCTTACATGAGCACAAACAGGATTGTTATGAGATTCCTGGACTTTGTTAATGCAGATGCCATTGAACAGTTGGTCTGC
Source organism: Protopterus annectens (assembly GCF_019279795.1). Taxonomy (NCBI): domain Eukaryota; kingdom Metazoa; phylum Chordata; order Ceratodontiformes; family Protopteridae; genus Protopterus; species Protopterus annectens. The sequence goes on from NC_056727.1 coordinate 1,206,508,385, forward strand.
ACCCCATGAGGTGCTCAAATGTCCTGGACCTAGTGCTCATCAACATGTGGGGTCACTGCACTACCCCCCTGTGTGTTGCCCTCCCTGGTAAGGTCAGACCATCAGTCTGTCTTGTTTGAAGTAAAGATCAAACCTGATGTACCCACAGGAGCATAAAACTGAAACAATTCTCCAAACTAAACTATTGTCTACTAAGTGATGAGATAAAAAGTTTTAAAGCCCCTGCCAACATAGCCAACAATGAATCCTATGCAGAGAAATGCACAAATGCTCTATACAGCCACTTAAACAAATGCATTGACTCAGCTGTACCCAACAGGAACAAAGCTACTTCTTCTGGAAAAAAACAAGTCACCCTGGTGGACTGTACATATAAATAAGCTATACTACAAAAGAAAGAAACTGATATATAAGGAGGGAACTTATTCAACAGAGGAAGAATACCCTCCACAGCTTGAACAAGCAAATCAGATATCTTGTTAAGTCCTCTAAAGCTAGCTATGAGTCTAAATTGGCACCCCTAGCTAAAGACAATCATAAGGCATTCTTTAGCTACGTCTAAAACCAAAAAGGGAATGCCCAGCTGTGTGTCGAACTTATAGTGGATGGCACCACTCACACTGAACTTGAGGAAATTGCCAACCTCCTAGCTGACAGACTTGGCAATAACTTCACTCCCCTGTCCCCACCAGACATACCCCATAGCATTTCTGACACCTGTCCTTTACCAGTTCTCTACCAAGTATCTCCAAGAACAGGTCACACAAGCACTCTCCAAGGCCAAAAACATGGCCTCTATGGGACCAAACAACATCAAAAGACCTAACAGAACCACTCAGCACTCTCTTTAACCACAGCCTGAGCTCTGGCTTTGTTCCAGCAGAGTGAAGAATCCCTTGCACAAAGGGGTCCATCAACTGACCCTGGGAACTATTGACCCATAAGCCTAACCAACCTTATCTGCAAGTCCATGGAAAGAATCATCATGGAACTTATTCAGAAGGACATATTCAAACTTCAAACCCTTGACCTGACCCAGTTTGGTTTTGTCAAGGGTAGATCTTGCTTATTAAACCTAGTGGACTTCTTTGAGAATGTCACCAAAGCCCTGGATGAGGGCAAAACGGTACATAACGCCTATCTTGATTTAGCCAAGGCCTTTGACACAACCCCCCATTCAGGTATCATAGAGAAACTCTCCCAGTTGGGGATTAACCAATACATTACTAGATGGGTAGTAAACTGGTTCACTGACAGAATGCACACTGTCAAAGTTGGGGAGTCCACCTCCACCAGTAGACCAGTTACCAGTGTGGTACCACAAGGATCTGTACTGGGCCTTCTACTGTTTGGAATCTATTTCTCTGCAGTCCAGGTGAAGGCTGATGGCCTGTGGCTTACCAAGTTTGCAGATGACTATAAACTGGGTGCAATCATTAAGTACTCCAAAGGTATGAACATATTACTGAAAGGGCTGACACAGACAAATGATTGCTGCCAAACTCACAAACTAAAACTTCACACAAAAAATGTCTCATTATCCCCTTTGGCAAAGAAGTAGCCCCTGCTAATTATGATAAAGATAGCACCCCTATAAGCTCAAACTCAGTGGTGTGAAACTTGGGAACATCTAGTAGTATTTTAGCACACACTCCTCTTATCTATTGGTTTGGTTTCTCTTGATATTTGCTACAGTAACTAAGGAACTTGCTCCTGGCCTATTAACTTGTTCTTTCTCTTCTCAGATAAGAACAAGGCATGGTATTATATTATCCCATATCCATCCTAGTAGAAGGCTATGGGCTTTTGCCTCATTTTTTATGTATTCCATTTCACTTTACAAGCAAGCATGCAATGACTTCAAGCGTGAGTTGGCTTGTAGCTGTTTGAAAGCCTTTATAATTTATATGAAGTCTGTTTTATTCACTTCTGAGAAGTCTCCTGGTATAAGCTACCATGTTTCTACCAACATCTGCTGGCAGAAAACAATGCAATCAACATTAAAAGAAAGTAAACTAACACAATCCACTCATTGCCTCATTATCTAACCAACAGGTCACGTTTTGAATCTATATCTGCAGTATCACATAGACATGTGTTACCCTTGGGCCGCTCCAACTCTCCTGTAATAACCAGTGTTCCTTTCACATGCATGTACAGAATAATCCAAGGCACAAAAGGATAATGTCTTGACTTCAGCTCAGATGATCAAGGTTGGATTAATGGCCCGGGCACTGGAGTAACCCTTGTGGAGGGGTGGAAGTCATTGGAAAATGCTGGTTCACTTGTAAGAAATTGGTACAGGACCCACTGCTGCATCATCACATGTGAAGAGTTCCTCAGATATGCACTCAGTGTTGATAGCAGGACTCTGATTAAGTGACTTGCTCAGAGTCACACCAAAATGCAAATGGTGGTTGAGGGAATCAAACCTTATACTACAGGAAGTAGATCACTAGCAGCTCATAGCCTTAATCCTCTGTGCTATTTGCCAGACTAAAGGAAATATAGGCATAATTAAAAAATCTGAGCCTGTCATTAATGATATGTTACTCTCAGCCAACTGTTGCTCTGCTTCCTGGATATAAGATGAGGTAAGTGAAAGGTGCTCTTCCTGGAAAGGGGAAACCCTCCCCATAGCATTATGCAAAGTGACAACATAAACCAAGATGGGAAATGGCTGAGACATTATTGATCCTAGGAAGCCTTAAGATCATAAGGCTAGTATGGGTGATAAAAGAAAAAAAAAGAGAACATGACCCACTCTGTTCTCTTCCCTCACACAAATATGGTCCATGCGTCCTACCTAGACCCAAAGCTTATTCAAATGTAGATGAGAGGGCATTCTTAATCCTGAGGCAGAGACCCTGTATTCACCTAACATTTGTGCAAACATACACCCACAAACATTAAGTATTTAATACACAGGGAAATCCATTTCTTTGGCAACATGCCAAGTGTGAGTGCTTCATTTACACTAAAATCCACTGCTGTTATCTGTTTTAAACTTAGAACTAAGTGATCTCGTACTTAAATACTGTTGCACCTTTTAGTACATGCATAAGATACATTGATAACTACCACCATTCTGCTGTCTGTGCATTTCCTATATAGTCCAGTTTACACTGTTTATAATTACTTGTAATTTTGTTTTGCATTTTCTATTGTAGCTATATTAATTTACTTCCTAAGTGCTACTGTGTGATTTAGAGCTGAACCATTATTTCCAATAATTCTGCATTACTGTGGTTTAATGACTTCTCCAGCTTGATTATATTTACTGTAACAATGTGTGTTCTTATCTCATTTCTTGACTGAATAGTGTCTGTGGGAAAATCATATTTAATTGATTAACAGATTAAAAGGAAACAACACGTGTTAAAAAAAAGATATAGTTAAAGAAATACCTGCAGTGCATTTATCAAAAAGTACAACAGTGTGCTGCAGAAAGCTGGGAATTATCACAGTTAGAACTTCTGACATGCACAAGTGGCATATTATTATGAACCAGTTCCAAAATATGCTTTTTCAGATGTATATCTTTTTATAATTTCATTCATCATTCAGTACTGAATTATTGGGGTTTGAAAATCATGCCTACATTTTATAAAATGCTCTATTTATTATAAAGGTCAGAAAATGTATCACAAATAAAAATATGGAGAGTTGATGCAATCTCGGAGATTCACGAAATTGGTAAAGAGATGTCACTTGCACCACAGTGACATAATGAGTTGTGCCATTGCAGCTTTTTGAAGTTCAGTCACACACATTTTTACAAAGGCAGCATCTCATTATCAAGGAATTTACATGACCATTAGTTGCTCAGCTGAACAGATCTGCAGTGTTTAGGTGAAGGCCTTATCAGCAATATCACAGACCATGCACACACATAGATTCTGGGACAAATTCCACCCCACACTGATACACACACACACACACACACACACACACACACACACACACACACACACACACACACACACACACACACACACACGCATGCACATGTTCCTAGTTATACCCCCATAGACACATACACATACAGCTCTGTGCACACAACTCACACATTCACTCAAAACACCAGTAAATACTTAGTTATAGCTAACTAATGTAAGCTGGATTTGATGGCTAGTTTGACAGTTGTCAAACTAGCTGTCAAACCAAGGAGAGGGTGGGCATGTTGATGGTGACTGTCAGGGTGCAGGAGGGGTTACATACACATACACCCATACACAAACGGATTCCTATTACAAGAACGAAAGTTCACTACTTTGAACTTGTAATAGGAAGCCTCACTTCTGCGAAAGTTCACTTTAATGAAAGTGAACGTTTGCGTAAGTGCACTTCACCGAAAACACCGCAGCACAGTGGAGGACATAAAAACAAGCTATGTCCTCCACTATGGTGTGATAGCCATGGACCTTAGGGCTAGGGCACGGGTTAGGGTAAGGGGATAGTTAGTAAAGCTATCCCTTTACCCTAACCCATGCCCTAACCCTAAGGTTCGTGACTATCACACCATAGTGGAGGATATTGTTATGTCCTTCACTGCGCTGCAGTCGTCATGGACCTTAGGGTTAGGGCATGGGTCATGGTAAGGGGATAGCCCTATGGGCTAACCCTTACTATGACCAGTGCCCTCACCCTAAGGTCCGTGAGTACTGCACAGAAGTTCAGTACAACACCCGTTTGTTGTACTGAACTTCGCGTAAGTGAACTTTCGATTAAGTGCACTTTCGCTGCAGTGAGCATTCCATGCACTATTTCGAATTAGTGAAAATCCGATCTAGTCTATGGAACCCGCACAAACATACCCAAGTGCACACACCACACATACACACACACACACACACACACACACACACACACACACACACACACACACACACACACACACACACACACACACACACACACACACACACACACACACACACACACACACACACAGTGTATAACTTCTGTACAATACAATTGTCATAAGTGCATGATATCATGCAACATATGGACCTCCTTAATGGCCAGGCCCCCCCTGACTATTGCATTTACATTTGCATGTGGAGCTCTGGCATACACTGCCAAATAGCACTGGGTTGTGCTACTTGGCAGCTTTTACAACAGAATGAATTGGAACAATGTGGCCTAGTGTAAAAGCTTTACCTGCTAGCAAGCTTGTCTGTATATCCCAGCCAGTATCTGTCACTGTTCTTCAGATGTACATACTATTTTTTTATTCCATTAAGACAAGAGCGAAATGAGGAAAAGATTAGTGTTTCAAAAGTTGGGACTACTAATTCTTAAATTAAAACTACCCGAAAGTTATAATTGAAACTACATCACATTTTGTACATAAGCTTTTATGACAGCAAATAACATAATGTGAGAGAAATGGAGGAACACATTTTAGTACAGAGGAACTAAAAATCGGGTTCCTGTTAAATGATCAAAGACACATTCTTTCGAATACGTCTTGATCGAACTTGAAAGCACGAAAAGGCAAAATAGCAAAACGGCATATAAGCAAATTCTTTCCCTGGAAAGAAATCACCTGGCTGTTTCTGTTACTTTGTTTTCGTGACTGTAGTGCAATCTCGGAGTTGGTATATTTAAGTAGGGGATGTGTGGGTTTATACAATGTTTTAATTTTTTTTTTTTTTTTTTTTTTTTTTTTTTGTTAAACAGCGATTTTTTTCCATCGCTGTTCTAAGCGTTCAAGATTGTAAGCTTTCGTTTACATGGGTTCGATAAATCATTGTTTGCTTTTTCCTAAAAATCAAGGGAAACATTAGAATATCTTGCAATCAACAGTGTTACTGTGAGTAATCCCCACAGATGTAAGCTGGCATATATCAACATCACATGTAGCTCTCTGTCGTCAGAAAATTTAAACTGCAACCCTGCATGCAAAGGAGTATCTTGAAATATCATGCATTTTTGCCAGCTATGGTACAGTACTAACTTTAGCCATATATCAGTGTTGTCAGCCTTAAAAATGATTGCAAACACAATGGCTGTTTCATTTTAACTATTCAATATTAAAATATAATACAAACATTACATCTCAAGTACAGAGATCTGGATTTCTAAGAATATACAATGCCTCAACCATCAGTGATATGTCATTAGTTTTGTGTGTGTGTGTGTGTTTGTGTGTGTGTGTGTGTGTGTGTGTGTGTGTGTGTGTGTGTGTGTGTGTGTGTGTGTGTGTGTGTGTGTGTGTGTGTGTGTGTGTGTGTGTGTGTGTGTGTGTGAATTCAGGTCATTTGTAAATGGAAAAGGCAGTCCATATAGCTGTCATATTGCAGAAAATCTACATTAAAACATCACCTTGACAGCAGTCTATAGCAAGTATGTAAGCAAATTCTTTTAGAAAAATCAGTGTGTTTTCTTCCCCATTGTATTCTGTGTTGGGTGGAAAATACATTGGCCAGACTTGTGCTAGGTAAGTGAACAGATATTTGCCCTCATATATTCAAAGAATACAACTTTTTCATACCATATTTATTTAAAACTGTACGTCTCTAAGGAATATATTTCCATTTATTTGATTGCTTATTGATTTATTTATTAACCTAGTGAATGATCATCAATGACCCAGGCCAAAGGCAAATATGGGGGCACACACAGCATATGTGAAGTAAAAATCAGTTATGGAAATGGTTATTTATGACAATATTGCCACAATGAGTGTGGCACTATTCATTTGAAAAATGAAAACTCACTCAAACAGATTCTATCATACATTGATATGGGGAAATTTCTTGATTTGCATTCCTTATATTGCTTTCTTGAATTTTGTAGATTGTTTTTATTGCAGTGTGGTAAACTCCTCTTCCACTGCATATTGAAAGGCAAAGAGGCTGTGCCATACACTACAATGTGGGATAAGAAACTTTCATAGGTTGTATTCCTTACATTACTTTCACATATTTATAAAGTCTGTGCTTTTTTAGTGTGTTAAAGTCATTTTCCATTGCATATTAGAAGTTCTGCTTAAAAGAAAAAAACAAAATTGTGTCTTTTGGAAAGTCACAGAAATTTGAAATATTTTTGAGACCCCTCCCACCCTATTCCTGTTCTAGAGTTAACCATAACTCTCAACTGTCCAGATTTTTGTAGAATGTCCAGATTTTTGTCATATGTTTTTGGTCTTTTCCTCATAAATTTGAGGATTGGTGTCATTAAATAATGACAGGCATTTGCGTTTCAGTCTTAATACCCTTTGGAAAATGCATGGAAATACAAAACCTGTTATGCTACCAACTTCTAAGATTATAAAAGCAATATTTAGAAATTCAACAGACTTCCAAAAATCCAGAAGGTAAACCAAGGCAGATGTGATAAAAAAACAGTTTAATGAACATTAAGCACTTTCATGCTCTCCTGAGCACTTCTTCAGACCATATAAAAAATACAAATTCACATACACTGTTTATAAAATACATAGCATTTCAAACTAACCTATCACAGAATAAAATCACTTAAATAGTCTCCGCCTTTTAAGAAAGGGTTTTAAAGGGATAGAGATATTCAAACCTGGTGGTGTGTTGCTGTGTAGCCTAATAATCCAACTGCTCTCTTGCTGTTCTAGAATGTTATTAAGATCTCCCAGTCTACCGCCAGGCTTAAGTTGTTCTAAAACTCTAAACATAAATGTATGTGTAGAGTCTGTGTCCCTCACATGACAGGCTAGGGCATTTGTTGAATCATTCTTCCTAATAGCTAATAAATGCTCACGTATCCTTGCCTTTAATTGTCTCTTGGTCTTTCCTACATAGAAATTTCGACAAGATAAACAACTAGCTAAGTAGACCACATATGTACTACAGCAATTGGTATAAGAATTACTAGTGTATTTAAAATGTGTGGTTGGATGTATAAAACTAGACGCTGTATCTATAAATGAGCAATAATTGCATTTGCCACACATAGTGGTGCATCCGTTATTTATAGAACTACGTGAATTGTTATATTTATTGCATAGCATCTGTTTAAGGTTGTGCTTGTTTTTAAAAGCAAAATTTGGTCGTGGTCCTACAACCTGGCTGATTTTTTCATGTGACATAAGAATAGGCCAGTTTTTCTTAATAATGTCATGAAAAGCTCTATGATCACTAGTATAATTCATCATAAAATTCACTAGATGTTCATTGGATTGTTGTGTATTCCCATTGTGGGAAACTGAATTATTGGCAAAGAGAAAAGGACATGCATTCATGGGTCTTAATTCAGTAACCTCACATTCCATTTGATCTACCTCATTGTGTTTATAACCTCTGCATTTAAATTCATCCTTTAGCTTAGATAGATCTGCATCAAAGACCTCTTGAACACTATCTAGTCTGGACATCCGCATGCCCTGGCCCTTCAGTACGTCCTTAAAAACCCTCTTCGGATGCATACTATTCCTGTGTAGGGTGGCATTTACCCTACATTCTTTCCTGAACATACGTGTGGCTATTTGGCCATCTAATGTCCTATATATCTTGACATCAAGGAAATCTATGGCAGTATATGAATGGTGATGAGTAAATTTAAGAAAATCGGTGGTCATATTCAAATATTGCACAAAATGTGGTATTAATTCATGTGGCCCTTGCCAAAGAATAAAAAGGTCATCCACAAACCTTTTAAAAAAGGCTATATATTTCCTATATGTATGTTGACTGAGCATATATTTCTCTTCCCAACCACTCATAACCAAACTGGCATAACTATTGATGCAGGGGGTCCCCATAGCTACTCCCTGCCATTGCCAATAATACTGCCCGTTGAAACAAAACAAGTTATGTTCAAATATAATGCTAAGTAGGCCACACAGCAACACATTCTTACTATCAGTAAAACTGCCATCTCTTTTTATAACATCATGTAATATTTTCAAACCTTGTTCATTGGGTATACTTGTAAAAAGTGACTGTACATCCAACATAATAAAACTAAGGTCATTCAAATCAGTGCAAGAACTTAAAAACAAAGACACAGAGACTATAAAATGTCTAGTATCTTTAGGAATCACTTCAGATTTATCTACCAACTTTCTTAGTTCTTTCTCAACAAAAATAGATATAGATTCAATGGCCCATCCCCCACCAGAAACAATAGGTCTCATAGGGGGTCTGTGCATTGATTTATGTACTTTTGGTAGATAATTCAAAACAGGTATGATAAGGTGTGTAATTTTAAAATAATTGTATAAATCAAGATTAATCATATTACTAGCTAAATAACAACTTAAAATTCTATGAATCTTATCAATGGTGTGATGAACTATATCTAAATTAATGGAACAATATGTATTGGCATCATTTAATAACTCATCCATTAATGCAAAATAAGAATCTCTGTCAAGAATGACCAGAGAACCTCCTTTATCTGCTGGTCTGAAAATAACTGTATCATCCTTTTGTAGGTCAGACAGGACAGTCCACTCATCATTGGTCAGATTCCTAAAATGTTTCCGTTTACTAGCAGTATTCATAAAATATGCTCTAACTTCATTTTCACATATACAGCTAAATGCTTCTAGTATAGGATCCAAAACAGGCATATCACAACTTGGCGTCTTATAAATATTCATATTTGTATTTTCAAACATAGTTCGTAACATAACATTCCTGGTAAACATTTTTATGTCAATTATCATCTCTGATAAATACATGTTAGAAGCTGGTATAAATGACATACCTTTATTTAAAACATTCAACTCTATATTGGAAAAGTCCTTTTGGATAAGTTACAAATTATTCCCTGCTCGACTTCTGCCACATTTTCTTTATAGTTTGAGAAGGTATCTTCTCTGACTCCGATAGCTGTAGAGAACGCTTCTTCCCCCTGTTCAATTGTGTCCTGTCTTTGGGTATGTAACTGTCCCGTATGGGTAAAGGGAGAGGCGGAAACACCAAAGGGATGTGAACAGACTTGTCCTTAGGCTTAACCGCTTGACTGTTCAACTGTTGAATTGCCAACAAATTAGAAGTACATGGTTCGTGAGCAGCATTGTCGGCTATAGCTGCTGCCATAGGTGTCTCCATCTGAATTGCTGAAGCCCGTGTGCTCGTCGTATTGTCATCCGGCACAACTTCTGGTCTCCGCGATAGCGTCATCAGGATAGGTGTGTCTGTCGGCTCCAGTCGAGTCAAGGAATTATTGCGTTCCCTCACTGGCTCTAAATTTGAGCCAGTAACTGGAGTTCTCGGACAGGAAAAGACATGGCCATTAGAGAAATCGCGTAAATCTCTTTCTAGCTTATGCCTTCTGATGTTAAGCAGGCGATTCTGGAAAGAGATTATTTTTTCAGTTAATTCATCTAATGCTGGAAATATGACATTCTCAGGAAAAGTAGCACACAAATTGGATTGTCTTTCCTGAATCGCTGTTGTAAGTTGTATTTCCAATGGAAGAAAATACTGTATCAATAGCTTCATGTGACTGAAGCTTAGATCTAAATTTAGCTTCTGCCAATCTCTTAATAAATCTAAAAATTGCTCACCATATGTAGGCATCCGCAAAATGTGAAGGCCTCGAGGAACAAGTTTGTGGTGAATACTAGCTTCAAGATGAAGTCACTGACATTGGTAACGTTTAAGCTTCTGTAAATCAGCTTCTAAAGCTCTTAAATCTTTAAACATCAGTTGACGGTAATAACCAGGATCAGTTGTCTCATCTGTAGTATTCACAGCAGTACAATTAAGTAACGGGTTCTCCGATATAAAAGTCATACTTTCAAAATGTTTTAAATTAGAACATTTAGATTTTGGAACATAATCCAGTTCTATACCATTCACATCCGCCATGGTCCACAGTAGCAATAACACAAAAAGCAGAAAAACCACAAAAATGCCACAGTGGAGCAAAGTACCAGTGGAAATAAAACAATAAAATCCAAAAGACTTCCAAAAATCCACAAGGTAAACCAAGGCAGATGTGATAAAAAACAGTTTAATGAACGGTAAGCGCTTTCATGCTCTCCTGAGCACTTCTTCAGACCATATAAAAATACAAATTTTCATACACTGCTTTTAAAATACATAGCATTTCAAACTAACCTATCACAGAATAAAATCACTTAAATAGTCTCCGCCTTTTAAGAAAGGGTTTTAAAGGAAACCAGCAGTTGAATAAAATGTTAAGTGTTTTATTAACATCCACTTTTCGTTCAAAATCACTGAACTTCATCAGACTAATGTAAAAACATGAAAAATCTTTTTATATATATGTGCTTAATTGAAACATCACATGATATGTTTGAATGGATCAAACAGCTGACGAGAAATCTCTAATGTCAATGGTGAGAATAATCTGCACAACTCTAAAAACACTACTGCATCTAAAAATCTCGTATCTTAGATTTTAAAATTACAAAAAATGAACACCCTTGTAAAACTGATGCCAGTGTGTATGTGAACACTAGAAACGAAACAAAAAACACAAATAGTAAAAGATAATGAAGAATATGTATTAAATAATGAATAATAATGAATTTTACCTTTGAAACTTGTTCAGGAAAGAATGTAGGGTAAATGCCACCCTACACAGGAATAGTATGCACCCGAAGAGGGTTTTTAAGAACCTACTGAAGGGCCAGGGATGCGGATGTCCAGACTAGATAGTGTTCAAGAGGTCTTTGATGCAGATCTATCTAAGCTAAAGGATGAATTTAAATGCAGAGGTTATAAACACAATGAGGTAGATCAAATGGAATGTGAGGTTACTGAATTAAGACACACGAATGCATGTCCTTTTCTCTATGCCAGTAATTCAGTTTCCCACAATGGGAATACACAACAATCCAATGAACATCTAGTGAATTTTACGAATAATTATACTAGTGATCATAGAGCTTTTTGTGACATTATTAAGAAAAACTGGCCTATTCTTATGTCACATGAAAAAATCAGCCAGGTTGTAGGACCACGACCAAATTTTGCTTTTAAAAACAAGCGCAACCTTAAACAGATGCTATGCTATAAATATAACAATTCACGTAGTTCTATAAATAATGGATGCACCACTATGTGTGACAAATGCAATTATTGCTCATTTATAGATACAGCGTCTAGTTTTATACATCCAACCACACATTTTAAATACACTAGTAATTCTTATACCAGTTGCTGTAGTACATATGAATACTACATATAATAATAATACACGACCAAATTTTGCTTTTAAAAATAAGCGCAACCTTAAACAGATGCTATGCTATAAATATAACAATTCACGTAGTTCTATAAATAATGGATGTACCACTATGTGTGGCAAATGCAATTATTGCTCATTTATAGATACAGCGTCTAGTTTTATACATCCAACCACACATTTTAAATACACTAGTAATTCTTATACCAGTTGCTGTAGTACATATGTGGTTTACTTAGCTAGTTGCTTATCTTGTCGAAATTTCTATGTAGGAAAGACCAAGAGACAATTAAAGGAAAGGATACGTGAGCATTTATTAGCTATTAGGAAGAATGATTCAACAAATGCCCTAGCCTGTCATGTGACGGACACAGACTCTACACATACATTTATGTTTAGAGTTTTAGAACAACTTAAGCCTGGCGGTAGACTGGGAGATCTTAATAACATTCCAGAACAGCAAGAGAGCAGTTGGATTATTAGGCTACACAGCAACACACCACCAGGTTTGAATATCTCTATCCCTTTAAAACCCTTTCTTAAAAGGCGGAGACTATTTAAGTGATTTTATTCTGTGATAGGTTAGTTTGAAATGCGATGTATTTTATAAGCAGTGTATGTGAATTTGTATTTTTCATATGGTCTGAAGAAGTGCTCATGAGGGCATGAAAGCGCTTACCGTTCATTAAACTGGTTTTTATCACATCTGCCTTGGTTTACCTTGTGGATTTTTGGAAGTCTTTTGGATTTTATTGTTTTATCTCCACTGGTACTTTGCTCCACTTTGGCAGTTTTGTGGTTTTTCTAATATTTAAAAATTGTCTGTATTTTTGGGCTTTTGTCCCACCATAATTTTTGGCTTTGTCCAGATTTCTTGCACTAAGAGGCCGAGAGGTATGGACTTAACCCATTGGCTGTTTAGTCACATGCCCTTTATGTTAATTTGACTATGACATTCCTTCTTTCTACTGTATTATTCTGTTTGCAAGCACAAAATTTATTTATTTATTTATTCATGCATTTGTCTGTTTTTGCTAACAGGAGAGCAGAAGGGTTGGACAGAGAACACATTTCACCCAAAGTCCTGTACAATAGACATTAAAAAGTAATATAGAAAGAATTAGAGAAAAACATCTCAAGTTCTATGTAATAATTTACAATGGCATTGCTTAGTTAACTAAATATGGTGCTGTTAATGTAATCTATGCAGACAAAAGAAAGCAACTCTGATAAAGTATAAAATGCACTCAGAGCTTCATCGTTCTTAAAAGAAAAGAAAATGAAGAAAAAATATATAAACAGATAAATAGACACATAGCTGTATAGATATATAGAAAGATGCAGATTGTCATGCCCTCATATGTTCAAACTGTGAGGTTTCTCATGGATACAGTTTATTATTGGATTATTTATTTATCCATTATCAGGGAAGCAAGCACACTTGCGGAAGTATGTAAGATGACAAAGAAGTTGTTTGCAGAATTGCTTATATAGAGTGATAGCAATGATCTCTGAGTGGACAGGTGATCCGCTGTGGTGACCCCTAACCAGGAAAAGCCGAAAGAAGAAGAAGAAGAAGAAGAAGCAGTGATCTCTGAGGAGAGATGATTCCAGTTTACAGGTACTACCCTTGAGAAGCTTTTCTCACAAGTGGAAAGACTAAACCTTGGTCTTTGTAGAGTTAAGGTATTATTCTCTTATGAAGAGAAAGAGAAGGGCAAGGTTTTTATTTAAGTGCATTTAATATATATATATATATATATATATATATATATATATATATATATATATATATATATATATATATATATATATATATATATATCCACTTTGAAATCTCAATATATATATATACACACACACACACACACACACACACACACACACACACACACACACACACACACACACACACACACACACACAAGATTTTTTCTACATTTGCAAGATGTTCCTGTTGTCCCTGAAGGCAGCAGGTATGCAACCATGGAGTTAGTATAGATATGTCTCTCTTTCTATCTATCTATGCTAACTCCAGACAGACAGCTACAGGCTTTAGGATGATTTGAACATGGAGTTTTAATTTAAGTGCATTTAATATATATATATATATATATATATATATATATATATATATATATATATATATATATATATATATATATCCACTTTGAAATTTTAAAAGCTCAAAATCTCGAAAGTTCAAAATATTGAAAACTCAAAATACTGAATCTCATAATATCGAAAAAATACAGTACACCAACATTTAGTATACTCCAGCACAAGTACATAGAGAAACAAATAAAAGACAAACCATATTAGTCTACTCCAACTATAAGCAGGGGGGCAAGCCCCCCGCACCCCCTGCTACTTAAATATATCAGCTTCAAGATCGCACTTCACTACACTAAGATGAGTTATGTTGTAGTATAGCAAATTAAAAGGGAACATGACTAAGGTTACAACAGGCAGTCATGCAGCAAGTAATGGTATGTTTGCCATTTTCTTCTGTGGAGTGCGATCTCGGAGTTGATATATTTAAGTAGCGGGGGTCTGGGGGCGCAGCCCCCCACATGAGGGGTGCAGGGGGGCTTGACCTCCTGCTTATAGTTGGAGAATAGTAATATGTTTCTGTATGTAGTTGCGCTGGAATATAGTAAATGTTGGTGTATTGTATTTTTTCGATCTTATGAGATTCAGTATTTTGAGTTTTCAGTATTTTGAACTTTCGAGATTTTGGACTCATTCTTTTGAATCTTGAGATTTTGAGCTTTCGAGATTTCAAAGTGGACCCAATATATATATATATATATATATATATATATATATATATAGAGAGAGAGAGAGACGGGGAGAGAGAGAAAGTAACATTGGGGAAGGGTCTTGAAAGTCAAATTTGACAGCAGAGCCATGGACCTATGTGAAATGAGCAAGCAATTTGTCTTTCTAATGTTTGTCAGTGGTATTCATTATGTGTTGAAAGGTTTATAAATCTATAGATGCCACTTAGAATTGTTTGCAGCCTAAGTGTGTTAGGTGAAGAGTGTAGTGAGACTATGGGAAGAGAATATTTTATTCTTGGTATGGGAATGTTTTATCTGTGGCTTTTTAAGCATGTGCTGCGAGATTGAAGGCGATAAAATAATTGGCTTTAGTTGTATATTAACTTTATTCATCATGTTTTCTATGTTAGTTTAGAGTTTAGGAGTAGGCCTAGGTACTTGCATTTATGTACGAATTCCAGTGGTCATTGATTGGGTGACAGAAATAGAAGTGGGCTGTTTAATGTAGTTACTTTTTTGTGGTACCAAACAGCATAGTACCTTTCTGTGAAGACATTCCCCTTAAACTTCTTGAACTCATTTGCCCTCTCGCTGTATTCCATAGAGCTAGAATACTGTAGGCTGACAGACAGCTACAGGTGAAACCTGGTATACTCATAAAATCTCATTCAGAATTAATCCCATATACTATTGCAACTAAGCTGGTTTTACATTTTGTGTCTTCAACCATCACCGTTTAGCACTAATTTTACATATATACTGTGTACACTCTGCTAGTTGTCAGATGGTTTATTAACTCACATGAAAAACCAAAAGGTATCACCATGGAGTCCCAGCATTCTTTAGCTTCTTCCTTAGCAGGACTATTAGCCTTTGATATTCTGTGGCAGTGTAGCAACTGCATTTGTTTAATGACAGACCGAGTCTTCTAATTTATACTGGTTCTGCTTGTGAGTCATGCACTTATTTATCATAATTGGGGGCAAGTCTCTTTGTCCCATACACGGTCAGTAAACAGCATTGCAGCAAGAGTACATTAACACAGTTCTACAGTGTCACTCCCACACACGAAGTAGTAAAAACATCTTCCTAGACATCCTACAAGCTTACCTCTGCCACATAGCACAAATATTAACACCACACCCTCTCTCTGCATACACACCAGTTATTACAGGGAGTCACCTGTACTGCAAGCCTGTACCCTTAGCATCCCATAAGCCTACAGTACATCCTAGAAATGTCTTTGTCATTGGTAACTCCATTTTAAGGCACGCAAACACAACATTCACCAGGATGACCAAGGATAGCATGATGGCTATCTGCGACTCAGGTGCAAAGATTAGGAATGTAACTAGGGCCCTTAGGTCCTTGTACCATCCCAGATATGATTATGAGCTTTTAGTTGCCCAGGTGAGGGGGAATAATCTGAGGCATTCTATCCTGGAGTAGATGCAGGGAAATACTGTTGAGCTCTATTCTCATGTCTTTGAAGAAGACAATTCGCTGGCACCGAGCAGCATTTCACCTTTACTGAAAATTATGCTAAATTCTAGGATAAAATAATTGGCTTCAATAATTGCAGGTTATTTGATTTCATTCCAAGAGAAAGCACTGTGTGTCTGCTTGGGATAAAATGGTTAACAGACCACACCCTCTGCTTTTTCCAGGGAAGGCCTGCACCTTTCACCCCTTGGCTTTTGCATATTGCATGAAACATTTGGCATCAATCATTCTGCATTTTTAGGTAGAGTACACCTGATGTACATCAAAAGATAACAAATTCCAGTCTGAATATAACAAGGTTGCACTGCTGAAAGGCGGGAAGCTAAACAACAAAATCACAGAAGTTGTGGCCTTTCTTACCCTCAAAGATATCAGCATTTCAGTAATTACAAAAACCTGATTTCATTGTAGAGCCAGCATTCCCTCTCTTCTAAGGTACAATGTCGATCATGCATTCATATCCACTAGCAATTGTGGAGGAGAATATATATTTATTTGTAACCCAATTATCTCTCATCAGATTCTATATAATACAAATATGGAAAATGCCTGAAGTCTGACTTTCATTCAGTCAAATTAATTACAGCCAATTACCGAATGTTGTTTATGATTCCTTTATAGGATATTGAATACCTTAAGGACTTAATAAATGCCAGTACAGTTGTCCAAAGTCTCCCTCTGCCCTCCAGAAGTGCTAGTCCTCTTGTTCTTGCCCTCACAAATGTTTCCCCAAGTTTTGCCACTCTTTGTTACCCCCTCATTAGTCAAATATAACCATCTTACTGTGACCTTCTCCATGAAGACCTGTTTTGCAGGTCCTAATAATACCTTTACATTCATTGATTACTCTTAAACCAATTGCTTCCTAATTACTGATCTTACTGATAATCACAAATGGTCTAGTTTCCCAGCAATCTTTGTACCTGAGGCTACTACCTAGTCCTCTGAATTTTAACTCCTTTTGGATAAATGTTATGAGGCATCCATAGCAGTCTGATGTAAGGATAACAGCAAGTTTCAAATGAAATCTGTATGGTGGAACAACCAGACCAAAAATGTATGAGAAAAAGAAAACGCTCTTGGCTATATTACAAACGAGTCCATGAAATCATTACAAAAGGGATTTAAATGTGTTAAATAAGTCCCTCAAACTTACATTTAAAAATGTAAGGCCAGCTATGAGCTTAAGGTTGTAACTAGTTCAACAGATAACCATAAAGGCTCCTTTAAATATGTTAGGAAGCTTAGAAGTAATCAACAATTTTGTACTTAGTTTACCTCTAATGGCATCTCCTTATCTGATCCTAAGGACATTGCTAATTCTGTTGCAAATTCTCTTCCAGTTTTACCCCATTCACCCTCACATCTGTCCACTCTTATGTCCAAACCCTCTCCTGAAATTACTTTACAACAAGTATGTTTGGCACTTTCCAAAACTGAAAGCACCAGTTCCATGGGTCCTGACAATATCCCTGGATGTCTGGTGAGACGTACTAACACATACCTAGCAAAAACATTCCATCAACACTCCAGCCGAGGCCCTGCTTAGGTTACCTCTCTGATAGGTTCATAGGTTCATAAGTTCATACTAGGCTATCTGCCCTAGGGCACTTATAAGCCTAGCCAGAGTGTGTTTGGCTTTCGCCACCCATTTTAAATTAATTTTGCTATGCCCTTTTTTGAGGTTAGTATACTGTGCCTCTGTCTAACAGTGACACAGAAGTGATACCCGGGGTAAACCTACGATCTCCCATCCACGCATCAAGATTCCTCTTGATGAGAGTCAATGAGGGACTCTGCCTAACCTGGACTGGGATTTTATTCCAGAGTGAAGAGAGCCTCTGGGTTATGAATCTGTCCCTCCAGCATGTCCTATGTATTTCGAGGTTCAAGTCTCTCGAGTACATAGCTCGGTGGGATTTGGATTTTCTGAGGTGCAGCATGTCCATTAATTCTGGGTTGGACATGGCTTTATATGTCAGGCACAGATCGCCTCTGAGCAATCGGTATGCTGCTGAGTAGAGCTGGAGTTTCTTTAACCGGGCAGCATATGGCATCTGTTTGAGCCCTTTGATCCTCTTGGTGAGGTACTTTTGGGGTCTTTCCAGTTGTCTGGTAAGGTACATCCCAAAAGGGGCATTGTACTCAATTATGGGCCTGATGAGGGATGAGTAAAGAGGCACGATGACCTCCCCTGATCTAGATGTGAATCTCTTCATGATTAGGTGGGCTATATAAAATATTTTTCTAACCACTTTGGCCACGTGGTTGTCAAATGAGAGATTGCTATCAACTTGGGTCCCCAGGTCCCTAATTACTTCTTCTGTACTTAATGGATTACCACCTATGTGGTAATTTGTGGGCACTTTGTTTTTGCCAAAGGGATGACTATACACTTTTGGCTTTTAGCTTGAGGCCATGGCTCTGGCACCAGTTGTCTGTTTCTATGAGGCCCTTTTGGAGGATGCTTGTGTCAGCTGGAGAGTCGATTATGGTGCCCAGTTTGCAGTCATCTGCAAACTTGGTCAGCCACAGTCCTTCCGTGTTGGCCTGTACCTCCGAGAAATATATACCGAACAAGAGAGGTCCCAGGACTGAGCCTTGTGGGGCGCCACTTGTAACTGGTTTGGAGTCTGACATGGCTCCAGCAATTCTAACCATGTGGGTTCTGTCCTTGAGCCAGTTTGCAACCCATCTAGTGATATAGGGGTTTATATTTAAGCTGGTGAGCTTATCTATAATGCCTGAGTGGGGTATTGTATCGAAGGCTTTTGTGAAGTCCAGGTAGGCTGTGTGGACTACCTTCCCCTCGTCAATGGCCTTGGTGACTGTTTCAAAGAAATTGACCAGGTTTAAGAGGCAGGATCTGCCCTTAACAAAGCCGAACTGGGTAGGATCCAGTGTCTGTAGGTCCCCAATATCTTTATTTATGAGGTCCATGATGATCCTTTCCATAGCTTTGCAGACCAAGCTAGTCAGACTTATGGGGCGATAGTTTCCAGGATCCATTGAGGCACCACCTTTGTGGAGAGGGAGCACTGTTGCTGTATGCCACTCTTTGGGTACATATCCTGTAGTAAGGCTGAGATTGAACAGTAGTTTTATGTTTGGGTTTAGCTCTTCTTGGAGTTCATGTAGGCAGCCCAGGACAGTGTCTGGTCCCATTGATGCTGTGTTTTTGCTTTGGAGAGGGCAACTCTTACCTGAGCATCTGAGATGTCAGGGGGGCAGCACTCTGCTGGGATAGATATTTGCCCTTTTGGTGGGGAGTGGGGGGAGAAGTTTGCGCTGAACCTGTCAGCTAGGATGTTGGCAATGTCTGAGGGTTCGGTGTATTTTTTGTCATTTTGGACTAATTCTGAGCATATCTGGGAATTCCTACCCAGGTTCCTAATATAACTAAAGAAAGCCTTGTGATTATCCTTAGTGTCCTGTGCAATTTTTCTCACGAAGCTGACCTTAGACGATTTTATGAGTGCCCGTAGTTTTTTGCTAATACTGATCAGAGATGTCTTCCCTTTTTGGGATTTTGCTCTATCATGTAGTAGCTTCCTCCTTCTATTGTATAGTTTGTTTATGGCTGGGGTCCACCAGACAGGACGTCTGCCTTTGGAGGAATGGGGTCTTGGTTTTATTTGGGATTGCATGATCCATGCATTCCTGAAGGTGTTCATAGAATGCGTTTATAAAGGATTCTGCAGTCTGGGCCATATTTTCCACAGGCCCAGGGGCTTTGAAGGATTCCACCTCAGTTTTGAGGAGTGTGAAATTTGCTTTAGAGAAGTTTTTCACTGTGGTTTTCAGGGCAGGGGGTTGAGTCGGGATGTGAATATCCAGTGAGATTTGTTTATGGTCTGATCTTACCAGTGAGGGATACACTTCTGGTCTGGAGCATAGAGTCCCCATGTTGGTGATAATCAGGTCCAGTATGTTTTCCCCTCTTGTGGGAGTGGTAACAAGTTGTTCCATAGCATTTGAGTTTATAAATTCTAGGAACCTTTGGGCTAGGGTGTTGGAGCTAGAATAATGCTCCCAGTCTATGTTTGGGTAGTTGAAGTCGCCCAATATAATGGTGTTTGGAGAGACCTTCATATTTTCCAGTGTTCTCTGGAAGGACGAGTGGGGTTCCTGGGTTTGGAAGGGTGGCCTGTAGCAGGCTATAAACTGGAAGGCAGTTTTACCCACTGTTAGTTGCACATGGATAGTCTCTGATGCTTCGTGCTGTGCCACCAACCTAGAGGTGTGGGTATCTTTGACGAATATTGATACTCCCCCTCCTTTTGTGGTTCGGTCCAAGTTTTGGGGCCGAAAAGCATGGTATGAGGTATAACCTGGTAGTGCTGGGGTGCTCTCGGGAGCCTTGAACCAGGTTTCTGTTACTGCACAGATATTGATGTTCTCCATGCTAAGGAGAGTTTTGAGTGCGTGCATCTTGAGGTTTAGATTTCTGGCATTGAGTAGCATTACTCTTAGTTTCTTATCCCTTGTGATACCTATGGAGGTGGGTTTGTCTTTTGAGCCTTGCCTAAAAAGGCACTATGGGGGTAGCAAGAGCCTTTGCCAATATCTGAAAGCCCAGGGGTGACAGGTGCAAGCCATCCCTAGTGAAGCATCGTGGCTTGTCGAGCATGTCATCCCAGGCTGACAGGCATTGGATCCCCTTTGAATGACACCAATACTTAAGCCAATTCTTGAAATTGATCATCTTGTCTTCATAGTGTGGCATCATTCTTAGTGAGGGTAAGATGCTCCTCAAGGTCAGGGTCATACTGGCCTGGGCTACATGCTCAGAGAGCTCCTCTATGTCTCTTTTCATGTAGTCCAGGGAGGTACTTCTCAGGTCATTCACACCAGCATGGACAATGACTGAGTCATATTTGTACTTGCCTTGGAGTGACCTGAGTGCTTGTGTTATGTGGCGGATCCTAGCGCCGACAGGCAGCTCACCGTGACCTTCTCCTTGTTCAGCCTGGTGAGCAGGACGTCAGTGTGCCTGATGATAGAGTCACCTATTACAAGTGTATCAGGTGTGTTGTTTAGCCTTAAGAGCTGTGACTGTTCGCACACTGGCTTTGTGAGCTATGTGTTGCACGTGTTTTGTTTTGGGGTAGCGGTTGCTTGGGTGTCTGCTTTGGAGGTCTCTGCTGCTTAGTCAGATTTTTATTTAGAGCCTCCGAGTATGTTTTTGTGTGTTTATGTGTTTGGTTTGCTGTCATGGTAGGTCTATGTGACACTGGAATTGTAGTGAGTGTGGTTTCCTTCTCCTCCTGACTGGTTATGCCAGTACTGAGTTGAGAGAGCTTAGCCTCCAGTATGGCTATATGGTTGCATCTCTCACATGTGTTGGAATTTGTTGGGAGGAGGAGAGGGTTGTCTGTGTACATGAGGCAGTTGTAACATTGCCTCAAGATTCCCAGATTCACCAGCTGGACCGGAGAGGAGACTGACAACTGACCTTTGGACATGCTAAAATAGTATTGGGAATTCCTTTATAATTGAAAAAAAAGGGCCAGTGGGGTGTGGAGAATAGCTGTGGTGGTGCCGTTGCATAAAGATGGCCCCTTAACTGACTATTGAAATTATAGGTCTGTTTATTAGTCTCACTAGTATTATTTGCAAGGCTATGGAACATGTTATTGCTGCACCAATAAACAACAATATAGGTGACCTCATATCTCTGGATGCACATCAGTTTGCTTTTCTTAAAAGCAGATCATGTCTGTTCATCCTGTTTGAGTTTTTTTAAACTATTACTAATGCCATTGATAAGGGGCAGACAGCCCATGCTGCCTACCTAGACCTTGCTAAGGCCTTTGACATCATCCCCATGCTGGGATTACCGATAACCTCTCCCAACCCAACATTAACCTATACACAGTTCCCCAAATAGGTAACTGGCTATCTGACAGAACCTGTACTGTTAAGGTCAGGGTGTTTACTCTGGAGAAAGAAAAGCATCACCAGCTGTGTCCTACAGGGATCTGTTCTGGGTCCCTTCTCTTGAGTATATACTTCTATGACATTAAAGCTGATAGCAGTAGACTATGGTTAACCAAGTTTGCTGATGATGCAAACTAGAAGCAGTTATCAAATCACATTCTAATATTCAGATTCTTTAGCAAGGGCTGGACCAAAGAAATGCTTGGTGTGTTAATCATGGGTTTGCTGTTATTGCCAAGAAATCCAATTTACTTTCTTTTGGTAACTCTTTCATTGTTTCCTCTTAAAATATAGATTGTATTCTATTTAATTCTGACACGGTTATATAAGACTTGAGTACCCTTTGTTGATAATAGACTCTCCTTTCACCAACATGCCTCTTGGTATACAGAATATCCTTCTGCCTTGCACAATTTATCCTTTGTAGCATCATTTCAATATCCAGATAAATTATTGTCCTACTTTATTTCTCCTTTATTTAGTTCATCACTGAATACAATGCCCCTCAGTGTGTACCTCACTAAGGATCTAAAGCAACTTGAGATATCGCAACACTTCCTCTCAGGACCCTTAGCTACTCTGATAGATTAAAAGCCTTGCCCCTCTACTCAGTGTTGTGTAGTGTTAAAGAAAGCACCCCTTTAGGGTTCTAGACCTGTACTACCACATCAGCACCACCTGGGGGCATGACAGGTACTTAACGCAAAGTATTCATTCTAGATTTGTGGAATAAGCTATCTTTACATAGTAAGCAGAATATTCCCCTAGTGACCTTTATAACAAGTCAGGATGACTGGATGGATGATCACAAAATTTAATCTGGGATATGTGGGGAAAATTTACTTAATCGAGAGCATTGTTAGTGTCCTGTTAGTGTCGGAAGATGTGTCTGAGCTTCTCAATGATCTCTTTGGTAGGAAGCTTAGTAAGAACACAAGAACATATGAATCTATAAAGCAATTTCAGAACAGTTTAACTCTTGAAAAGTCATAACCATAGCTTTCAACCTCTTAGTGCAAGAAATCTGGATTGAGACAAAATAATGGATGGACAAAGGCACAAAATCATGGACAGATATGAAATATTGGTCTTATAAACTTAGGAAGTTGCTAGAATAACAGGTTTTGCATTAGCATGCATTTTCTGAAGGATATAAAGCTTGAATCTCAAATGTCTGTCATTATTTGACTTCAATCCTTAATGATAATCTGATAGAAAACACACACTTTATTTGGCATAGATCAAAAACATGAGGCAAAAATATGGATATTCTGCAACACTAAGGACATTTTAAAGGTATGGATAAAACACATTACGTATCAAAATCTATGAAGATGTATAAGATAAAATATGAAACTTAATTTATTTCAGTATAATAGTTACAATCACATAAGTCTAGGCACACTAGACAATGGTAGTCATGTCCCACTTTTTATTTAAGGATGAAATATAAAAATGATCAGTCATATTTTTCTAATGTAAAAAAAGTGTCCCTTAAGCATTCTTTGAAACAAATGTCTTTTGTAGGTTTTCAGTTGCAAAACAAATACACTTCTTACCTTACGGTGCATGAAACAGAATTTGTTTTCATCTGTGGAAAGTTTATAACTTGATAAACTTAAGGTGCCTTGTGAGTCTTATGAGGACTCTGAATGCCTAATGGAAGATTCCTAGTTCAATCTGTTTGAAAGAAGATGAGAGAAGTTTTGGTGGCATAGTTTATATACAATAGAATATACAAAGAAGTTAACACTTTATGTGATACTAGTCCAAGCTGCCCTTGGCAGAGTGAGGCAATTAATAGTGTAGCTAGGTTGGGGGCAGCTAGCCTGGCTCAGGGTGTCAGGGGATACAATCAGTAGAAGATGTGATATTGGCACTCGAATGCTTGTATTGTACTACCCCTGATCGGCATCTGTAATCATGCCCTTTGATACCTTGCACCCAGGGTGGCTACCTCCTTCACCCCATCCTAGGTACTCTACTGCATTCATGAGTATAACTGTTTCACAGTCAGTCACCTATGGATTGTGTAAAGTCTATCCAGTTTGTACCAAAACAAAAATCTGTGACTTTATGCATATGACTGTGTCATGCTTTACAGCTACATATTCCATTATTTTTATACGGCATGCTAAGGGTAATCAGATATACCACATTTAATTTTGTCTCAAAGTTCTTAATTCTGAATGGAGCGTTTATTGAGTTCCAGCCATGATACAGAAATAGTAACATTTTTTTACTAAAGCAAGGGCATATCTGATTTATAAAGCAGCAGTGCTTCTCCTGCAAGAGATTATATTTAACTGTAAGTCAGATTTCACTATACTATGTTTAAATGTAGCCAAAGCTATGTATTGTGACCAGGATTCTTCTGGATATTTTCTGTTCAGTCTTGACTTCTTTGTGATAAAGTTTAGACAGATATAAAAAAAGCTAGTATGATTTATATTACTGACAACAGACGTTTATTCTCTTCTAAGGTCTTTGAAGTATAAATTAGAGAAATGCTTATTTGTAAACTATACAATTTTTAGTTATTTTATGACTGTAACTAGTTATAAAACTATAAAATGAAATACACAGTTTTTTTAGAAATGAGTTGTACATAGGGACTTCATGATGTAATATGATACTAGTTGTTTTATTTTTGGTAGAAGGGTTATGAAGGAAAAGAAAACAAAAAAAAAAAAGCAAAGAAAAAGGAGGATCCAGTCTATGAAATGCAGTGCATGAATCTTTTTTTGCATCTTCACTTTTTACAACTAAATAAAGTGTCTTAACTAGTATGCAAAAAAGGACTACAAATATAACATTGTGTGAATTATGCAAAGTAATAATCAACTTACTTTTGAAAATACAATCAGATATATAACAACGTATTGATTTAAATTGTACCTAAAAAATAAAAGCTTGAATAATTAAGGGATAGCTATTTATCTTGTATGGTAACATAAAAATGACAAGAAATCAGTAAAATCTGTTATTATGTATGATATAAATGCAGAACTATTTAAACATAAATATTCTTCTACAAAGATAGATCTAGAAGTTTACAAACGCTGGGGTACTCCTGGTCAGCATGTGGATGTGTAGAGGTGTGCGTGATTGATATAGGGGTGTGCGTGTTTGATATAGAGAAACCACAGCACTCCAGGCAACACGCTGGCTTTGACTTTTAAAAGAAAGAGGCACACATCCATGTACCAACCAAGAAGGGAAGAGTGTTAGGAGGAGAAGGGCTGTGGATGGATGGCTTGTACTGCCCAAAATAGTGATTTGGTAAAGCATATGTTAATATAACTAACAGACTGAGAGGTGAGAGACTTACAGAGGATTTCAGATAAGCTGGTCTGATGGAAAGGAAGTCAGCTGCTATTTTGAGAGAGGCTGAATGCACATTGGTCAGTGTTGGTAGGAAACAAATATATTTCCTGAGGCCTTCTTAATTGTACACAGTATTCTATATGGAGTTGCATATATATATATATATATATATATATATATATATATATATATATATGGGTCCCTATCAGATCGTCGAAATTTCAATTCACCTAACTGTCATTTAGTCTAAACTTCATTACATCGACAAGCATTTTAGGTGGGGGGCTTCGCCCCCTACACCCCCCAATGTGGGGGGCTGTGCCCCCCACACCCCCCTAACTATATATATCAACTCCAGGGTCGCACAACATTGGGGACGGGGGCAAATGCTTGTCGATGTAATGAAGTTTAGACGAAATGACAGGTGAATTGAAATTTCGACGATCTGATAGGGACCCATATATATATATATATATATATATATATATATATATATATATATATATATATATATGCAGGGATGCTAAAGTCTTGTTTTAGTTTGACTATGTCTCATATGTATCTCACTATTTATCTAGCCTGCATTTCTATTATTTCACATTGCTTGCTTACCCTTCTACTTTTTTGTTATCACTTCTGCTTCCATTTCAACAGTACACATCCTTCATTGTTTGTGATCTCTAAAGGTGTTATTCTAAGCTGAATTTAAGTAGTGAATGTTTTTATCCTTTCCCTAATCTTGCCAAATTTCTTAACAAACTTTCTTTTTGTAGCATACTTTCTTAATGTTTTCCTGTAGCAATGTTGTTGTTATGATGAAATGCAAACTTTTCATTAGTGACCTAATGCATTGTCACTTACAAAGACATTGAAAAGAAGCAGATCAGTACTGTGTTCACAGTGGCACCAATTGGTCACTGTCCATGCAACCAAGTAGACTTTGTTTATTGTGATCTTTTTTTACCCTAACACCTTGCCACATCAGTGAAGTGTTAATTGATTTAAAACTTTCTTAGGAAAACCAGCTTGGCTCTTGTGTTTGACAATCCGGAAACCTCTGATAGACACGCATTCAAAAAAGAAGTGTTTATAATCCCCCTTTGCACCCAACTCTAGTACATTTTGAAAAACCTGTTGAAAATAACATCAGGAGCTACTCAAACAATAAACACAGCTGGGCATCTAATTTAGATCCAGAGGAAAAGAGAATTCTTAATGAATTAAGTTCTAACAAAGAGATCAGAATTATGAAACCCAACAAGGGTGGGGGTTAGTTATTATGGATGCCTGGGATTATGCGACCAAAATGTTAAATTTATTAAAAAGTGACACAGCATACACCCAGGTCTCTAAGAAAGAAATAAATGTATAATGTTTTAGGCAAATTGATTTAATCTTAAATGACAACTTTAACTGTCCTGCACATTCTTGTGTACCAGAAGTTTGCATTATTAAAAAAAACACAAGAAAAACCTTTCAAACACCAAAAATAAATCACTTCATAAGAAACACCATCGACACCATAACCATAAGAAAAATGATGACAGAGATGATAACTTTTTATTACACATTCTGGTACCTCGGCCATTTGCCTTCAATGAAACAATTTATTGCCAAAAAATACCTCCTTATATACCAAAAACACAATCAATTATCAAGACAATTAATCAATCAATTAATTAAATAAATAATTCATAATCATTGCTAGCTGATTCTCTTAAAGTGCAATCACACAGTGCATAAATATATACAACTAAAAGGGAATATTTTGATCTCAAAAACATTGCACACCCATTGAATACTATGCAAGCAGAATATAGAATATAAACAAATAACCCATATATATATATATATATATATATATATATATATATATATATACACAAAATCATTTATGTACATAAAAATTACTATAAACTTTCAAAACTTATAGATTTATAAAAATCTAAAATGAGCATTTTTATTTAAATGTTACTTATTGTTCATATTCCATTGACCTTACTGCTTAAATTATTGATTTTAATCACAATTTATAATTATAAATTTCATCCTGTCCTAATTTTTACAAAGTCATATTACTATCTAAATTCATTCCTCTGGGATGTAATGTATGATAATTATCATTCTATATTCAAGTTTGTTTAATTCCCTGTTAAAATTATCTATAAATACTTTAGGACGTGCCATTACGCTGAAAACAAATCCCCCCATTTGCCCATTGTGCATAGATTTAAAGTGATTAGCTACAAATGTCCCCAATGTGCTCTAAAATGCGAACCTTCACCTTCCTGGTGGTCTGTCCTATATACTATTGTGCATTCGTGCAGTTACATCCAATAATATAGACTACCCCACATGAGTTGCAATAAAACTTTTCCATGGCAAAGTATGATTTTCCATTAATTTTAATACCATGTAGATTTTTAACTTTGTTACACACCGAACATTTCCCACATCTATACATTCCAACTGACTTACCATCCTCAGTCTTGTAAATTCTCCTATTAAGTAGTTCTTTTAAATTATTATGCCTGCCATATGAGAAAGTAATATGTTTGGGAAAACGATTTCCCACCATAACATCCTCAGTCACTATATCCCAAAATCGTCTCACTATTTCCTCCATAATTCCAGAAAAATCAGAAAATGTAGTTACAAAAAATAACTTTGACTCTTCTTGAGACTGATCTACTTCTCCACAATGGTAACCTACCCCATATCCTTGCAAACCTTCTGCTGGACTTTAGAGAGGATCATCTCAGAGTAAACCCTCGAAGGTAACCTTTCATAAACTTCAACCATAAAACCTTCTCTAAGCTGCTTTTCAGAATTTTTATAAAAAATCCATCTAAATTCCCCATATGGCAGTGCTTTAAGTAAGTGAGGGGGGTGTATACTATCAGCATGTAAGAATCTGTTCAGCTAAGTGGGTTTTCTATATGGTCTGTGTTGCACTTTGCCCTGCCCATTTATGTAAAACTCAACATCTAAAAAGGCTATGTTGTTATCCTTACATTCCCAAACAAATTTCAGTCCATGCGTATTTCCATTAAGCTCATCCATAATTTTTTCAAACTGCAACTGATTACCCCTACATATACAAGTGAGGTTGTCTATGTAATGTGTGTAATACACAACATTGTTGATAAAGAAAAAAATTACGAAACATGAATTGTTTTTCAAATTCACCCATGTATAAAATGGCATAGGAAGGGGCAGATGCAGCCCCCATCGCTGTACCTCTTAATTGTAAATCGAAATCTTTCTTCCATACAAAATAGTTATGTGTTAAACTGAATTCCAAAAGAGATAGCAAAAAAGAGGTATGGGGGGCCTTCTCCCATCACTTTTGCCAAGGCATCTAAGCCCCATCTTTTATCTATATTAGTGTACAAAGCTGACACATCAACAGTGGCCCAAAAGTATTCTTTATTCCACTCCATATTACATAAGTGCTTACAGACTTCACTAGTGTTTGTAAGCCACAATTCGGGCCAAATACTCTTTAAGATGGAAATCCAAAAATGTATTGACTCTTTCTATATATGATCCCATGCCTGAAATTATTGGTCTCCCAGGACAATTCCTTAAATTTTTGTGAATTTTAGGTATAGCATATAAATAAGGGTGCTTGGGTTTACTTACAATTAATTTCTTAGCATCATTTGGTTTAAAAAAACCCAGCTGTTCCCCTCTTTCCAATAATTCACAAAGTTCCTCACTAAATTCTTGCACTGGGTTTACAAATAATTGTTTATAGACATTTTCCTCCAATAACAAATCCTGTACCGTGTTCTCATAATGTTCAATATTCATAACAACCCAATTACCCCCTTGTCCGCTTGTTTAACAACTATTTTGTCTAAAAGTGTTCTTAAATCTTTCAACGCTAGCCATTCGTTTTTACTAAGATTATAATCCTTGTCTGTTTTACAAAACTTACAAAACTCATATTCAGTTTTGACACACACTGTGTTCTCAAACACATTAATAGCATTAGAACACTTGGGAGGTATAAAGGTACTGTTAGAAGGAAAATTAGGCATAGGCATAGGCCCATAACCCATACAGAGTTCCCCACAGCAAGATTTATCATGTTCACAACTATCG
Source organism: Protopterus annectens (assembly GCF_019279795.1). Taxonomy (NCBI): domain Eukaryota; kingdom Metazoa; phylum Chordata; order Ceratodontiformes; family Protopteridae; genus Protopterus; species Protopterus annectens. The sequence goes on from NC_056727.1 coordinate 1,206,538,192, forward strand.
TCTAAAAGCAGCGTATCAAAATCAAAATCATATATGCTTAAATTTAATAACTCATCATTCTCAGAGATATTAAACACATCCTGAACAGGTTCTTTCTCCCATTCATGGAAAAATACACTGTATAAATTAACCACATTTAAACTAACATCAGTAATACACGGGGAATTCAATGTTTCATTTTCATTCAAATTACAAGGTAACCCAGTCAAGTTAGGCAATGCATTGTTACTTATCACGTTCTCATTTATATGCACATTCAGAGAGTTCATTAAGGAAGAATTCAAAACTGTTCTTACTGTCTTTATATCCGTGAATTGTTGTATTTTCCTCGAGTTTTCCTGGATCAAGTTTGTACTTGAGAGGGTACTAAATTGGAGCCCTGAGCATTTTTTGAAGATCCCTCTGCTCCTTCCCGTGAACTTTCACTACCAATCTCTTCAAAAGAGACACTTTTCCCACTACCACTGGTTTCAACTGATGAACATGAAGACCCATTTGCATTTTTGGACATGTGCACTTTGGATTTGAATGGGTAGCGACGTCTTCTACGCTGCCAAGTATACACAGTGCTGTTCTCAAAGTCTTTCACATCCCTGCTCAGTTTCCGTTTCTTACATTCAAGCAAATTTTGTTCTACTTTACTAATTTTCATATTAATGTCCTTAAATGTGCTCTGGAACACACTGTTAGGAGTTGTTGTGATTAAACCATTCTGTAGTTCTGTAATTTCCCCTTGCAACTTCTCAATAACTCCTGTGTTCCGTTTAGTAAGTACTCAGAGCCAGTTCAAAGCACATTCTAAAGTGGCTTGTCTCCATTCACACAATAAATCACTTTCGTCCTCAGCGAACCCCCCAGCAGGTAAACGATCAATACGAAGCCCCCTGGACGTGATGCCCAAAGAGACATATTTCTCCAACAGTTTTAAATCATAAAACACAGTTACCTCTTTGGACATGAGGCGTTCCAGCAATGTAAATTTCTCCACAGCATATTATCCTCAGAAACTGACCAAAAGTCTGCAGCGGCAATCTTCCGCTCTCTTTCCATCACGAAATCAGCAAACAATAATCCATCACCAATACTAGGTATATTAGCGTTATCCGAACTCATGGTTATCAAAATCCACAAGAAACACCTTCCAAACACCAAAAATAAATCACTTCATAAGAAACAACATCGTCATAATTAATTTCTAGAGATGATGCTATGTGATGTGCTTTATTACACGCTTCGAAATATCTCCTTTTATCTAAAAAATTATAACTTATTATACAAAAAAATATCAATTAATATACAAAAACACAAATCAATTAAAATCAATTAATTAAATAATTAAATAATTCATAATCATTGCTGGCTGATTCTCTTAAAGTGCAATCACACAGTGCATAAATATATACAACTAAAAGGGAATATTTTTATCTCAAAAACATTATACACCCACTGAATACTATGCAAGCAGAATATAGAATATAAACAAATAATCCATATATACACAAAATCATTTATATGCATAAGCTAGCAATGATTATGAATTATTTAATTATTTAATTAATTGATTAATTGTCTTGATAATTGATTGTATTTTTGGTATATAAGAAGGTATTTTTTGGTAATAAATTGTCCCATTGAAGGCGAATGGTCGAGGTACCAGAACGTGTAATAAAACGTTAACATCATCTCTGTCAGCGTTTTTCTTATGGTTATGGTGTCGATGGTATTACTGGTAAAAAAGTCAGTTATGTCCTTCAAACCTGTTGCTTTAAACACATACGTGCAGTCAACTTTTCATCATCATATGACTTGTGCTACACACACACACACACACACACACACACACACACACACACACACATTCAGACACAGACTGAAAGCATCAAAAACATACACATAGAAAGACAAACATTCAGAAACACAGACAGGGAGACACTCACACATATCTATAGACAGAAACACACACACCAATTATAGTAACGTTGTTGAGTGAACACATCCTCACATATGCCCTTATGTGCAAATGAATAAAACAAATCATAGAATGCAAGACATTGTAAGCCCCACCCCATTTACTATCCATGATTTTGCCTCATAGCTCACTGTGGTTCTTTGTACTTTCATTTAGAAAGACACTGTCTAAAAAGAATGGAAATCATGGAGGATTAAGGTCACTCAATAATGCCAAACATTAAATGTTTATTAATTTCTCTTATTTTTAGCAAATCTCTGCTACAGGACTGCATGCTGCAGTCAGTGCTGTGTGTGTGTGTGTGTGTGTGTGTGTGTGTGTGTGTGTGTGTGTGTGTGTGTGTGTGTGTGTGTGTGTGTGTGTGTGTGTGTCTCCCTTGATCACTTAGGCACTCACACACACAAACACAAACATACAGAGAGAGACACACACATTTTTCTTTACTTTTTCATTCCTTTTTAATTTATTTTAATGTAGATTTTCTTTTTGTTTTTCACTCACTGAATAGAAAAGTGCTGTTTAGACAGAGTAGAAATGGTGGCCATTTGCTTTTTTAACAGTCTGATCATGACACCCTAATACGCCACCATGAAGTGGTGGACTTGTTTTTCAGTGATCATTACCTGTACATTAACACCCTGCTGAACAACATTCATTCTCCAGTCAGAATGGTGATGTACAGGTCACCCATTCTTTAAAATGGAGTATATTCCATCATTTTCTTGCAGCGAACAATCATATGAGTTGACATATTTTTGTAATTCTTAATTTGCTGCGTGATCAACACAACTGACATGATTTTGTTTTCTTTTCATTGCAAACATACCTGAAGGATCTCAAAAGTATTTAGCATTGGAATCTGAACTGTACCTCACATTTTTGTTCTTTTAATAATATTATTTCTGTATATTGATTAGCTATAAATCTGAGATGACTATGGGAATTCACTGGCCTATTGCTTCACAACAGAGATTGCATCAGAGTTGCCACTGTTTCCTGTTCCTTCCCTTGTTGTGCAACTCCAATTGAACTTTTGCGCTAGTTTCCTACTGAAGTCTCCAGAGCATCTTCATATGGCAACTGATCAGATGCTTCCCATTCCACCTGTTGCTCCTTAATTTAGGACTCAATGTTCCACCATACTGTGATGTTACCAGAGTTGTATTTTATATACTAAATCCTTCACTTCAGAAGTAATCAATAATTTCAGTTTCTACTTCTTTAACTTCTGCATTACTAATCTTTTACTTTCCCCGTTTGTTTTCTTATTTTTGCATGATAAAAATTTTCATTATCAGGATGCCATTGTTTATATTTCTTTTCAAATATCTTTGTTGCTGCTTTTTGTATTGATTAGTTTTGCTTTTTCTTTTGCATAAATATTGCACCATATTACATCTCTTTTTCTTAATCATGTCCATATTTCTTCTTCAGTTATCTTCCACTCTACCTCTTTTTCCTTAATTTGGGGAATCATTGCTCCATCATGTTGTGACATAACCTGTTAGACTTTCTATACTAAGTCATTCACTTTGCAGGTATTCCACAACTTCAGCTTCTATTCGTTTAACTTGTTCTATGTTTCCCCTTTGTGATCTTATTTTTTTTTTTTTTTGTATTGTGAAATCTTCCATATGTAGGTGCCTTTGCCTGTGTTTTTTAAAATATCTTTGGAGCTGCTTTTTTTGTATTGATTAGTTTGGCTTTCTTCTTCTTTGCAAAAATATTACATCATATCAGATTTCTCTTTCTTTCCCATGTCCATGTTTCTTTTTATACCTTACAAAAATATCTGTGTTCTGTTCTTTATATTTTCACACTTCCTCAGTCACTTCTTTTTCCAAATGGCCCAAGGTTTCATGTTTTTCATGAATCTGTTGTATAAATTAACACAAATCTGCATTTGAAGTTTTTGGCATTTTTTTGGTGCAAATATTTTTCTTTCCTATAATTTCTCCCTTAGTCTTTTTGAATATCTCCTCTCTGGAAATTCTGTGTTCCTTGTATAATAGTAACAACACATACTTTATTTCTTATCCTCTATGCTATCATGTTTATAAATATCTTTTAGCCTGTCAGTTTTTGTGGACTACTACTTCCTTCTACAGCATGGGGGGGGGGGGGACCTCCTTCTGAGCCTGGCGTAATCCCATTGTAGGAATGTTTCCATGTCTTGAGGATTCTACACTGTTATTTTTTCCAGTCCTAATACCAGTATGCCTACCAGTATTGGACACTTTTTTAACCTGGAACTTGTGCACCAAGCTGTCTTTTTTAACTTCCTTCTATCCATGATATATGATATATAAAGTATGCAGTGAGATACATGAGATGTATAGTCAGTGGTACAACACATAGCACGCTCATCTTTTGTGCAGAAAGCTGTGTGTTCTATTCTTACACCAGGTAGCTGGATTGTTGACACTGCAGTACTGCATAAGGGGGTGCTGCACTCCTGAGTGTGTCATCCTTCAGATGAGATGTTATACTTGAGGCCCCATCTACCTGAGTTGGCGGTAGCTCAGGTAGATGTAAAAGATCTCATGGCACCTATCGAAAAGACTAGGGGTTCTTTACTGATGATCATCACTTAACGTACATTATTTAGATAATTGATATTGTATACATTATTTACATTATGTACAGTTATTTACACGTTTATACAATATAAATCAATGTTATGTTATTAAATACTTCCCCCACCCTTTTTCCCAATGCCACTGTCACATTTTCTTTAAAATTTCTGCTAATATCCATTTTCCATCCTGATTTTTCTTACTTCTTTCATAGTTCTCCTTTTCTCCTAACTACTCACCCCCTATTCTTCTCTCCACATATCTCTCTTTCATATTTCTATTCACTATTTGCATATTTTCCTCATGTGTTTCCTACTTCTCATCCACTATGAAATTGTAACTAAACCTGACATTGTTGAACTTATTGTTTGTGTAATTATTTGTCATCACCAAAACTATTTTTTAGTATTTATACATTTTAACCTTTTTCTCTATGTAATCCTATTATGAGGTATATGAACTTGTTTTGCTTTTTTAAAATTTAAATTGTTTCTGGAGATTTTCTCCCCAGACCTCTGCTGAAAATGGGTTCTCCAGGTAAACAAATGATTGACTGATTGATTGATTGATTGATTGATTGATTGATTGATTGATAGATAAATAAATGAATAATAAATCTCTCCATTGATGATTCTATCAATTTTCTTCATTTATTTTTGTCTTATCATATCATAATATCCATAGTCCAACATATCTGTGTTTTTATGTTCTATCTTTTCCAAACCTTTCAGCATTTTTTTATATATTTCTTCTGATAACTTCTTTACTCTAATACATTTAAAAAAGGAACATGTTCTATTGTTTTAAATTCTCCACTATGAATACATATTCTTTCTTGTTGTCTTTTATAAAGCATATTAGCCTTGACAGGCAGTTCACTTATTGACAGTCTCCACAAAAAACCTTCACATTTATGTATTTTTTACACCACATGTACCGCATTTTAATAGTTTTCTTCTTTTTTGTCTCTAAATATTTCCAAGGGAAAATAAAATAGTGTTCTTTTATAATGTTTAAGTACCATTATTTCCTATTTTTCTCAGCTATGCTCAGTTTTAACTTCTATAAGAATAGTTTGCTTTGATATTCCTCTATTTCTTCATTTATATAATTTTTGATCTTTTTCCTATCTCCATTTTTCCCAAAACACTTATATTTATCATACAGGATGTGTTATGTTAGATACATATTCTCTTTTTTGTAATTCATTAAGGATTTATATAAGTTCAATGACACTGTATGAACAACTGGGTTTATTAACCCCAATCCTCCTTCTTCTTCTTCCTTTACATACAAAACTCCCCTTCTTACTGGATTAAGTCTGGATCCCCATATGAATGCAAATATTATAGACATTATCTCTTTTTCATAATTGGTCAGTATCATATACATACTTACTTCATATGCTAACTTATCTAGTAAAACAAACTTTATCAGATACACTTTTTTCTTATATAACTTATACAAATTCCAAAATATGCATACATCTCTTATTTCCTGAATAATTTTCTCCTATTGTTTTTAATATATTTAATTTGTCCAAATACTATATATATATATATATATATATATATATATATATATATATATATATATCCAAATACTATTCATAATTTCATACTATATTTATAGTCTCTGTATTAAATTGTATTTCTCCTATGTTCCCTGTAAACCTAAAACCTTTACTTTTTCCTTTGTTTATAAATAAGCCAATTCTCTTAACTCTTTCATTAACTTTTTGATTATCTCTTCCATCCCTTTTTTATTTTAAGTGATTAATAGTACATCATCTGCATATGTAAATATTATTGGTAGTCATATTTCTTTTTTTAACTAAAGCAAATATGATACTGGCCGCTGGGTATCCTTGTTTTATTCCACGTCCTATTTTAATTTCTTCACTTAGCCAACCATTTAAAAAATGTCTTGTTATTTCTTTCATATATAGACCTAATTACCTTAATTATCCTATCACTTATGTTGTACACCCCTAGTATGTTCCATAAAGCTTTACATTGTATTTTATCAAACACCTTACTTATCATAATTTTAGCTTCTACTTCTTTTTTACAGTATCAACTACTACTTCTTTTACTGTCCATAATAATTCTTGACTTCCTTTCCCTTTTATACTAAAGATTGTTTGTTCAAGCAACTTGTCTACTTTATTTCTTAGTCTTTCAGTTATTATTCTCATAAAGATCTTATCATCTGTATTATTCAATACTATTGGTCTCCAGTTTTTTATATGATCTTTACCTCCTGTTTTCCTTAAAACATTCATAATTCCCATACATATCTGTTTATCTAATATACCTTTCCTTAACCATTCATTTATTACATCGACAAATAGGATTTTTTGCCAATTTTCCATATCATTGTACGTATGATATTCAATACCATCCAATCATATTCATATTAATGTCTTCTAATGTTTCATTTAGTTCATTTATACTTATATTTTTCCAGACTCTTATTCTGTTCTTCACTTAGTTTTTTTACTATGCATTTCTGTTTTACTTTCATATCCTTTTTTTTACAAAATTCTGTTCTGTATGCCTTTTAATCACCTTGTATAGTCTGTCTTGTGTTATTTTTTCACCTTCATTGTTCTTTAATTCTCTTATTATTCTTTTGTTCTATTTCATTTATTTGTTCAAGTAGGGTGCTACTTCTTTTCTTCCTTGCAAATCATATCTTTGTTTATACAACAGTCTTTTAATCTTTTCATGGTTTATAGCATATATTTCTTTTTATTTTTCAAAAAAAGATTATTTTATCTGTTATTTCCTTAAACACTTCTTGACTCAATCATTTATATCGTAATTTCTCCATTCTTTTCTTTTTATTTTGGCATTCCAAGAAACATGTTTTATATTTTTCCTTAAAACTTATCCACCAAGTTGCCCAGTTTCCATAAAATATTCTCATACCTATATGATCTTCCGATAATTTGTTTAATTCTTTTTTATAGTCTTTATTTATGTCTTTTTCTTTAAGCCTTTTAACACCTTTACCTATTTTTATGTATCCTTTTTCTCATATACCTTTATCCATATAGCTATATTAACTGAAAAACCTGTCTTTTTTATCCATTTTTGCAATATTTTAAACTATCTGATACTAAGAAGTAGTCAATTTCAGTTTTAAATTCTCCTGTTCTATACGTCCAATGTTTGTTATCCAATATGTATAACTTTCCACTTTTCATTATCTTATGTATCATTTTAATAGCATTGCTATTTTTCTTCCTTGTTCTTATATTGCAATTAAAGTCTCCCACTAATATTATATCAAAATTAACACCTACTTCATTTAAAATTTTCTTAAACATTATTTCTTTTTCTTTCTTTGTAACATATGCATATAAAGCAATAATTCTGTAAGCCTTCATTCTCCATCTTATGCCTAGTATCGTTATTTTCCCTAATTCAACTATTGTGAAATCTGGAATTTTAATGTTTTCTATATAGTATACCTATTCCTGAACATATGCATTTTCCCATATTCCAAATAATTGTTCTGCCTCATAGAACTTCAGTTTGTAATCTTTCTTCTTCTGTCAAACTCTTAGATTCTTCTAATGTAATAATATGGATGCTCATTGAAACACACCATTCTAAAATAAGTAGCCTTCTTTTGATATTCTTCACAGTATTCATATTTAAAGCTAAAACTTTCACCTTTTAAATTATATCGTTGTTGTTTCTATCTCATCCTTTACCGTTTTAATTTTCTTTCACAGTTACACTTTTAAATTTTCTTTTCCTTTTTTTTTTTACCCTTTTCCCAAAGGAATTTTTCATTCATCTTCACTTGTATCAATCACCTCTTCTTCCCTTCCCTTTCCCTGAGTTTAGCCTCCATTATTATATCTTAGTTTTTTCTTGTTTTTCTTGTTCCTTTTCTACATTCTTATCATATACTAAATCCTATATGCCTTCTTTTTCTATAATTTCTAAATTTTCTTCACAATCTACCCATGTATGTCCAGCTTTTCCACATTTTTTTTTTACATTTCATATTTTTTTTGCTGCATGGCCTACTTTTCCCCAAATAAAACATTTTTGTTTATTACATTCACTGATCAATTTATCATTTTTTTCACAAAAAGCATGTTTTAGGTTGATCTCTGTACTTAACAATCCTCTGTTACCATTCACATTAATCACACTAGGAATATGCATAACATTAACACATTCCATTTTCACAATAATCCCACATTCCCAAACTCCAGTCTATAAACCTATTTCATCATATATTTTTGTTGTATCCATCACATCTTTGGATATTTCTTTAAATGTTCTTTTAGTTCTTTTTCAATTTCTGTTCTAAACTGTATCATGACTTTTTGTCTCTCTATTAAATGCCTGTACTACATATTCAGTCCATGGATTACAGTTCTTTTTATTCATATTTTTCTTTAAAATATTCCATATACTATCCTGATTCAAAAATACAACACAGTATGTTCCATTGTTGATAAGAATAAAAGCTCTTACCTCCTTAGGTAAAACACCCATTGACACAATTATAGTGTCCCACACCTCACACCTGTTCAGTCCAGTTTCTTTCTTACTGCTTATTCTTACTATATATTTCTTCACCTCCTTCATCTCTTCACTTCTTCTATCTCCTTCTTTCAATGTCTGTGCGTATGATTTTCTTTTTGTCATATCTTCAGCAAGTTCTTTTCTTGTATTTTCTCAATAATCTTGCCCCATGTCCCTACCACTTCTCTGTCTGGTTCACTCTGGTTAATCATTTCTTTTAAATAATCATTCTGGAATCCTCCAGATTGAAGTGTTGTAAAAATACATCCCTGCTGGCTATCTTCTTCTCTTTCAAATAGCTTCTCCTGGAATATATCTTCCAAATCTGTAACTGCTCCACCATCATGCCGCTCCTTCATCTCCGATGTATACAACTTTACCATTTCTTCAATTTTGCTTAGTTGCCTTGCACATAAAGGCTCAGCTATCTCCATAATTATTTTCTCCTTCTCCGCAACTTCTTTCTCTTTGCACATACTCGCCATACTTTCTCCTGTTTTTCCAGGCTGTCTATCTGCTTGGACAGAAACAGGAAGTAAAATGAAGCCACACACAAGCATATCCCCTTATGAAAGACTAGGGGTTCTTTATTGTAATTACAAATATATACATCTTAAGTGCAACTTCTCAACACATATTTACATTATTTACAATATTTATAACATGGTTCTTAAATTTATATTAACCTTTCAATTTTTTAATTTCCCTATTCTTTTCTCAAATCAAAGTCTTACTTTCTTCAAAATCTCTGGTAATAATCACATTCCATTGTATTTTACTTCATTAATTCTCTCATTCCATATTATCCATATAATACAAAATAATTTTGCATCCAGTTTATGTCCTTTTGTTTCCATTTTTATAATGTCCATATTCAATCATGTCCATATTAATACATTCAATGTCCTCCAATTCTTTTAAGTATCCTTTGTCATGTATTTCCTTTCACAGTTTAAATGTCCTTTTGAACTTTATGAAAACATGTTCTCTAATTCGCCACAATGTAAACACATTCTATCTTTTATTGTCTTATATGGCATGTTTGCTTTGATCGTTAGCTTACTTATTGATAATCTCCACACAAAAATATGTACATTCTACATATTTTTTGTGCCTATTAATTCTCATTTTTACTGCTTTGATCTTCTCTTCACTTATATATTACCAGGGATAAACATAATAAAATGTTTCCTTTATATTTTCATACCACGTCCTTCTATTTTTTTCCTAGCTTTCCTATATCAATTTTCCATAGTAGTATTTTCTCTTGATATAATTTCATGTCCATACAATTATTTTTTTTTTACTTCTTTTTACATATTTCAGCTTTTTCCAAGTTGCTTTATGTTTCCCTTCTATGACTTTTGTTAGTATTTTTTCTTTATCTTTCCTGTTTGCTAAGATTTTATACAAGTTTAACAAAAAACATATACAACTGGGTGTGGCAAGCTCAACCCTCCTTCCTTGTTACTTACATAAACAATGCCTCTTTTCACTGGGCTTAGCCTTGACCTCGAAATGAATCTAAAAATTACATTCATTAAATCCTTTTCTAATGCTAATGGAATTGTACATACATTAGCTAAATGTGTAATTTTACCTAATATTATGGAGTTACTTAAATATGCCTTTTTCTTTTTTAATGTTTCCAAGTCTTTTGGGTTTCTAATACCATGGTGGGAATGGATCCCATTCCTAAGTCAAAGTAAGTTCATGAAATTAGTATTGTTTCAATCTTTGATGTCAGTCAGAAGTGCTCTTCGCAGCACCCACAATGTGCCTAGTAATGCCTCCTTCTGCAGTTCATTCGGAGTTACATGTATTGGTAACATATCTAAATATGATTGTCTCAGATGCTTCTTTTTCCAAACAAATCAAAGATTCTTGATCTATATACTGTTTTTTAAAAATCTGTTACATTAATGAATGTAAATGTTTATTTGAAGATTCTGAGGGTTTTTCTTGTGGAAGTATTTTTCTTTCCTCTAATTTATCTCTTAATATTTTTATATATCCTCTGTCTGAAAATTCTGGCTTTTTGCATAATAGTAACAATACATCATTTTTTTCTTATCCTCAATAGTCCACTTTGTTGTCTTTATGGCTCTTCTTTGGCCTATCAGTTTTTGTGATTTTTGTGGACTGCTACTTCCTTCTACAACAGGGAGGACCATCCTCCCCCTGGGCCTGGCCTGGCTCCATTGTAGGAATGTTACTGTATTTTTAGGATTCTACACTGTCATTTTTTTCCAGTCCTGGCACCAGTGCACCTATCAGGATTGGGAACTTTTTTATTCTGTGTCTTGTGCACCCAGATATCTTTATTGTTTTTGACTTACTTCTGTCCATGATATATGCTATATAAATGTTTGTTTGTGTCTTTCGGCTTTTTCCCGGTTAGGGGTCGCCACAGCGGAACTCCGGTCCGCTAATGATTGGCAGTAGAGTTTTAGGTGCTGGCTTGCCGGGCCTAATGCACAACTTTCAACGAAGGAACGCCCGTTCACGCATGTTGCCACACAGAAGACGCTCTAACTGAGGATCAAACAGGCAACGTCTAACTGTGAGGCGACAATGCTACCACAGCACCACCACCGCAGTATGATATATGCTATATAAATACAGTGTATATATCAGTGTCACCTCGGTGAGAGTTTGTGAAAAATAGGGTCCACCTCATGAAGGTAATCCCCAAGACTTGAGGATGAATTCAATTTCAGCACTATTACTCTCCTTTACTTGCTGACTTTTCATCTCTCCTTTTGGACCCCTTTTTCCTGTATGACAGCCTTAATGTTCACCAAAATATGCAAAAACTTCATATTCTAACTATCATATCTCTCCATTGTTGCTCTGTTAATTGCTCTTTTCCATACTTTATTCCTAAGATTTCTAGCTCTTTTTCATTAAATGTAATGCCTTGTATTTCTCCCCAAAACCTGGCCCTTTACTTTTTTCTTTATTAAGAGTCAGTCCTAGCATCTTCAGTTCTTTATTGAGCATTTATATGGTGGTTTTCATCAATTCTGTATTCTTAACTGCTAACACTAAATCATCTGCATATGTAAACATAACTTGGACCATAATTCCTTCTGGTGTATGGTATTTAGCTTTTTCCAATATCAAATTAATCTCAATGACCACTGCATTCATAATTAATGCAAATAAGATGCTGCTGGTTGGACATCCTTGTTTGACACCACTTCTTAGTCATATAGTTTCACTTATCTATCCATTGACTAACAATCTTACTTTTTTCCCATGTAAACAGACTTCATAATACTTATTATTTTAATACTTATGTTATGTTCATCTAAAATTTTCCATAATGCTTTGTGTTGAATTTTGTCAAAAGCTTTGTTTACATCTCATATTAATATTTTTAATTTTGTTTTTCTGTTTGTTATGTCATCTAAAAAGAAAATACAATGGAGACAGGCTGTCCCCAATATCTCACCATACCTTTGTTTCCTTCAGTGTTAATTATATTAGGTAAATGCACAATTTTTTCATCTTCCATTTTCAGTTTTAAAACCACATTCCCACCCCCAGTCCATAAGCCTCTATTACCATATATTTTTGCAAAACATCTCTAGACATAGATTTTAAATACTCTTTCAAATCATCTATTTCAATTTCAGTTCTAAATTTACAAACACTTTCTTTTTGGGGTCTCTATTTAAAGCCCGTATTACATATGAGTTCCATGGATTAATGACTTTTCTTTTATTATTTTGCTTTATAAATCTTTCCATATGTTGGGCCTCTTCAAAGAAAATGTCACAGAATGTATTCTTATTAATACAAATAAAGGCTCTTACCTCTCTGGGTTCTATCCCCAGTGGTGCTATGATGCTGTTCCATACCTCATACCTGTCTAGTTCCTTCTCCATCTTATTTCTGAAACTTACACAAAATTTTCTTTTAATTTCTACCTTTTTCCTTCTTTTCTTTCACCCTCTCTCACTGTCTTCCCCTACAAACTATTTTTTCTTTCTTCTGTTGTGTATTTTCATTCTCTTGAATTCTTTCCCTTATCTCTCCCCATGATGTAACCTTTTCATTTTCTAGCTCACTTTGATCTAGTACTTCTTTTAAGCAGACGTCCCACAACCCTCCTAATTAAAGGGTTGTAATAACACATTCTGTTGTAGAAATGTCCATTGCAAACAGATTTTACTGAAAAATATATTTGGAATTCAGCATTGTGCTATCCTTTGTCTGTTTTTCCCCTCCTTTCACCTAATTTGCATTATCTCTGTCATTCTCCTCCTTTCTGGCCTCTTCCGACTCCTCTATCATGTTAGCTTCAACAGCTGTTCAACTAACAGCATTTTCCTTCTCCATAGCAATGACCATACTTTCCTTCTCATCCATGCTTCCAGCTTCTCTGAGCTGCCTTTGTACTCGGAATGGAAGACAGGAAGTGCCACACCGAATTGTGTGCCTGTACGATCACTCATACAATGAGTAGGGGAAGCTCCCAGATGCCCTGGCCAAGTTTTCTCTTGTAGTATAAATACTACCTTGGGTCTCTTTTGAAAAGAAGCTACTAGACTAGTGGGACTGACTCAGTCAACAAAGGGTAAATAAATACAAAATAAAATATACAACATGGAACATGGTAATGTATCCTACTGCTTAGCAGAACACAAGAACTACTAGATATCTATGTAGTCTTCACAGCACAAAGAAAGTCTCATAAAGCATGGAGTATTATAATCAACACTATGTACCCCAGGGCTGTATGCTGAATCCTCTACTGTTCACAATCCTTATCCACAACTGCTCTGTGAAAGCTAGCGACAACCACATCATCAAATTTGCAGATGTCACCACAGTTGTAGGACTCATAAGTAGCAATGAAGAGAGTGGGTATAGGAATGAGGTGAACTCCCTGATTGAATGGTGCAATAACAACAATTTGGACCTGAACATCAATAAAACAAAATAAATTATTATTGATTTCAGAAATAGCTCTGCCATGCACCTACCCATGAAGATCGATGGTGAAGAAGTGGAGACAGTCCAAACTACAAAGTTCCTGGGGTACACATATCAGAGGATCTTTCTTGCAGTACAAACACAAGCCAGCTAATTAAAATAGGCCACCAGCGACTACACTTCCTAATAAGACTGAGCAAAGCAAAGATCTCTATGAATGCCCTAATTACTTGCTATAGAAGAGCCATCAAGAGAATTTTCAGCAGCAACTGCACTTTATGGTTCGGTAACAGCACAATGGTCGAAAGGAAGATGATGCAAAGAATAATAAGAACAGCAGAAAAGATTGTGGGCACTAATCTTCCTACCTTACAGGAGCTCTTTGAACTGAGATGTAAAAAGAAGTTATGAAGGGTGCCAGCCCAGCTAGCTGGAATTTTGTAATTAATTCTATGTCATTTGTGAACAGTAATATGATTTGCATGCTTGTCTTACAAACGTAAGAAAACTATATGGTATGTGTATATTAAACTACTGGTGCAGAAGTGTGTGTTGAACTGTATCAACGAATCAACCAACACAGTCAGCTCAAAGGATCCACAGCTTGTACAGGGATAAAAAACAATTTATTATTGACCAACAAAACACTCCAGAGACATAGGGTTAAGCGCTTTCATCTGCCAATACAGACTTCATCAGAACCCCAAACAATAATTACTATTGCATTTAAAAGACTCTTTTGGCGCCAAAAATTCTTAAAGGAACATGTCCTGTAACTCTGTGAAAAGAAACACTATAAATAACAACCATACTAAAAACATGTAAAAACCCCAACATTGCCAACCTCTTGTGGTTGGAAATATGTGAAAAATATATAAAAATTTTATGAAATACAATGTAAATAATATGCAATTATAAATAATAATATATGTATAAAAAATTGATTCACTCATTTCGGCAAGAAAAAATCTTTTGATAGTAATGGCTGTGTGCTGAAAGACAATTGTGGCGGCTTGAGAATGACTGGTAACGAATGCTTGGAAAACTTTCTAGTCGATGACTTTGAATTTTGTTCCATTAACAATCCAACTGATAGAAGGCACGAAAGACGACTCAGTAGCCGGTCTAAGGGAAGTCTTAAAGACACTATTTTTGATCTGGGAAAGAAGTTATTAAACATCAAAAGCATCAAAATTGACAATGCCTATTTGACTATATGTCTAACATTGAAAATAGTTCCCAAAGGGCTTCGGTTCTTTAAATTACCCTTGGGAATTGAATATAGTGACAATACTAAATCTGTGTTCAACAAATTGTTTGATGGATATGGGTTCGATTATATGAACCTATTGATTAAGATTAATGATGAAAAATTGTCTTTTCTAGTTAATGAGGTAGAGAAAATGAATTATGAAATTACTAATGATGTTTCTTTTTCCCAATGGAATGAGTTATATAACAAACAATTTAATACAGCCGAGCAAAAAGCTAAAAATATTTTTTTGAGGAAATGTAGAAAAATTTCAAGGGATTTAGAATTATACCACAACAATAGGGCATATGTTTGGCCGATAGATAGGAAAGAGATGGGGGGAGGAAATAGAGTGTTTCAGGGAGATAGACAGATAGATTATGAGTCAAATTTTCAAGGGGGGAGATTTTTTCCCGCCCCCAAAAAACAACATCTAATAAACAACAGGAGGTGGTAGATTTTGTTCAAACAGATTACAGAGTCTCCACCGATAGGGTGGAACATTCTATTGATTATGAAGGGGGTTCTTCCCCTTCTTCTGTTTTGGTCTTTTTAGCAGGGGCGGCTTGTGGCATAGGACTGCCGGACTGCAGCCCCCTCAGCTTTGAAAAAGAAAATGTAAATAAAGTACCTTTTTTGCAGCAGAGATGTATTTTTTTGTTTTAAATGAAAATTGTTGGTCTCTCCGAGCAAGATTTTAACCGCCTTAGGTTGCGGCGGTTTTAAATAGATTTTTTTTTTGTTTTTATTGCAGCCTGGGGGAGTAATTAAGGCATCATTGTGATGCCCAGACGTCTATCCGGTTCCAAACCGCATAGAATTGGAAGTGGCTCTGACTGCGACGTCCGCAGGCACGTCATGACGTGCTTGCTGGGTTAAATGATGCTGATTGGTTGTCGCTCTCTTCCCAGGCTTTATGTGTTGGGAAAAGAGCGAGAATCAATCAGATACTCAATTGTGGGCTTGCCTTGTGGATCGATTGTGACTGTCACAGTCACACGGGATTTATTTTATTAATAATTTTCGTTTAATTTGCGATTGCATTTTATTATTTTTTTTTATTTGGGCGCCGGTATACTATTTTGTCAGCTGTGCTGTTGCTGACTTGCTGTGCACCCTGTGCTGAAGACAGTGAAGATAAGAAAGAAGAACAGAACAGAAGTCAAGAAGAACTGAAGAAAGAAGAAGGAAGATAGAAAAGAAGTTAGAAGAACAGAGTGAAGAACTAAAGTAAGTATACTCTTTGGCTCCCTGATGGGTGTATGGCTGACTCACTGACTTACAGAGCTGCTTTATTTTTGTGAGGGGAATGATAATGGATACAAACGCTGTTTTTTATGTTTATGCATCATATTTCACACCAGAGTGCAAGAGTACAGTGCTCTGTAACTGAAACCTTAACATTAATTACTGAGGACATACTTGGGCAGTACCTACAAATATTTCCTTCAAGCAGTGTGGTTTTATAAATTTGTATAAAGTAAACCGTTTGCGTTGTTTAATGTTCCAAATCAGACTTCTATGTAACTTACTAACAGCCAGGAAAATGACTACAAAGAATTTGAAAAAAGAGACTACAGCTTCCTTTATAGAAATACTGTCAAAGCTGTATGTCATAAAGAAATGTCTGCTATTAAGATGAAAACAAATAAAATGACTACACAATATAGTTGTTGATTAAACATAAACACTGCAGTTCTAATTATAATTTATATTTTATAATTAGAACTGCAGTGCAAGAAGTGGTTTGAGTTGAGTGCTGCTTGTTTTTCTTATACTTGATTTTGACTGGCATTCCATTAATGTATTTAAAAAAAAGTAAGTTATTTTTTCATGCCTCACAACCTTTTTGTTTCCATCTAGATATTAAGTAAGCTGTCATGCAGTCAATGCATTGAGATATTTTTATTCTTCTACACTTCATTTTGTCTTGATTGGACTCTCATAATGACGATTTGGCACCCAGGGCAGTATATTTAGTTTTTGTGGTTTGCTACTACAGGTGTGTGTGTGTGTGGTAGGGAATACCTCAGGCTTGAAACCTGTACCTTGTATGCAGTTGTTAAAGACCTGAATTCCCTACCCACCACCATTTGTAAAAAAAAAAAAATTGCAGATTTTTGCCTCATATTTGATCTGATCTGTTCCTCATAATATCTGTGGTTTGTAAATATTGTAATGCATGATATTTGATGGTGCAGTGGTAGCATTGTTGCCTCATAGCTGCAGGTCCTCAGGTTTGATTCTTAGCTGGGGTGCCTTCTTTGTGGGGTCTGCATCTTTTTTGTTCCAAGTCAGACTGTCCTGATTAACAAATGTTAAATAAAATTGACAGGCATTTGAATGTCAGACTTCAGGTTTCTGAATGTTTAATTCTTTGTATATTTGATGGTGCAGTGGTAGTATTGTTGCCTCACAGCTATAGGTTTTCTGGTTTGATTCTTGGCTGGGGTGCCTTCTGTGTGGAGTCTGCATCTTCTCCCTGTGTTTGTGTGGATTTTCTCTGGTGCCCTGTCATTTTACAAAGATGTGTCTGCAGTATTTCTCCTTGGGTCTCTGCTGAAAATTGTTTTTGTTCTGTCAGCAGTAAAATTGACAGGTATTTGAATTTCAGACTTTATGTTCTTCAGAAAATACATAGTAACACAACCGTAACACAACCTTTTATTCTAGCAATTTTCTAAGTTTATAAGATGAATATTTGAAATTTGTCCCTATTTTTGGGACTGTATTCCCCCATTATTGGCTTCGTCCAGGTTTTTTGTGCTAAGGTTGACAGCTATGGCAAGAACTGAATTCACTGAATATGTCTGAGGGCTGTATTCCCTCATTACTGGGTTTGTCCAGATGTTTTGTACTAAGAGGTTGACAGCTATGGTGAGAACTGAATTCACTAAATGATGGCCATTTAAGTTTCAGTCTTCCTCTCTTTTACAAAGCAGCTGATTTGGCGTAGTGGTATGTTGCTCTGACTGTTTTGCACAGGGACCTTGGCAGTAAAATGTATGGTGGTAACACAGCATTTTATTCTAGCAAGTTTCCAAGATTATACAAGCAATGTTTAATGTGTCCCTGGTTTTTGGGCTTTTGACCCCCCCCCAGTACATTTTGGGTTTTTCCAGTTTTCTTGTGCTGCGAAGTTGAGATGCAGTTGAGTATTGAGTAGATTTTACAAGGAGCTGAGAGCTGCAGGGGAACAGAAGTTTAGTGTTGCTTAAATGAAGTTGGCTTGCCTTGTTAATAGCACAACAGGTTGTGTACTTGCTTTTGATGCAGAAGGCTATGGGTTCTACTCCCACAAGGGGTGGATGCTGCCATACTGAGAATGTTCTCCTTGGTGAAGATACTAACTATGAGTCTGTTATCAGTTTGCCATCCATTTCCTCTTGCAATATTACTAGCTTATCATTTTTTTAATGTAATATAGGCAATTGCTCAATAAGGAATTGGTTTATACTATACTAACAGCAGTAGGGAATAAAGACCGCATTGCTTGATAGGGAATTGGTTTATTTACCTTGGGCCAGTTTTACCTGCGCCTTAATCTCAAGCATATGGATTACATCCCATGGCGACAAGCACCCAATTAAAGTGTCTTTTTAGCCCAATACCTCTTTGAAGTGCGTGGAGTTAGTAGCGTGTTTTATTTCAGCTACCCTACACGTGCTTAATGTATTTTTTTTTCCATCTAAACATTAAAGAATTTAGCGTGTTCCTACGCAGTAGCCACAATCAAGCTTCTGAGCACTACCATAGTCCGAACACATACCTTTTTATGCTCGGATGCCTTTATCCAGAACAGTAAAGAAACACCCTTTTTTTTAACCTCCTCTGCTCAGCTGTACTTACATCCAGTGTTTTAGTTTAAGGAGAGCTTTATCACAGGTTGGTCTGCTTTGATTTAAATGTTTAGGTTAGTAGTCTATGTTTGCTTAATTTATCTCTACTGCTTAATAATTTGTATATTTAGTGTTTCTATTCTTTGAGGTTACCATTGACTTGCTCTGTATGCTATAAAGTGCTTAGTTTAAACTTGTTAGCTCATAGAGATAGGAATTATCTGATCTAGCTGTTGGGAATAAGATAAGATAATAAGATAACTTTTGTCTGCTGTTGCCTGCATTTCTTCCTCTAGGAACTGTGGCTGAATTTGACTGTATTCCTAGAAAAGTGATTACTGTATTCATAGTAGAGCTTTATCAAGGTTTTGTTTGCCCTATATCTAAATCATCTCCTTCTCCCCTCTTTTCCCAGCTGTATCACCTCCTGACCATTTCTAGGTCTGCGATCTTGTAACCTAACTAGGACTGCTGCCTCCTATACTACTCTAGGGAACAAAGCCAAACCACTTTTGGGAGCCCTCTCCTGGAAAGATATAAGAAAGTATGTTCTACAGTTCCTGCAATTTTTAAATAACATTTGTAAGCTTTTCTCTCAGTGTATCTGTAAAACCCAAAGCCAGGTCAGCCAGCAGCCAAACCTTGCTTCTTCCAACCAACGGACCAAAGACTCCATTAGTATCCCCAGCAACCTGCCTCATACTGTATGCAGTAAGCCCTGTAAGTAGCCACGGTTCCAGTACCTGCTGTGGCCACTAGGTGGCTCCTTCTCTTAGGGATATTCCCTCTGTAAATAATTTCTCCCCAGTAAACTCTCTTTATCTTACCTCTGTTAGTCCCTTCATGCTCCAATCGCCTTTATCTACTTTCTCTACTACTTCTAGCATTAACTCACTCCTAACTTTTGCCATCTAACTAACTAATATCCCTTGGTTAACTCACCTGTACTATTTGCACTTCACTGATTGTTTCACCTGAATCTCTACTTCTTTGTTTTCCGCCCATTCGCCTCTTCGGCTCACTCCGCCTCCCTACCCTACCCCCAATTCCCACCCCCACCCCAGGGTCCTACAATTATCTCACATGTAGGCCCTTTCGAATCCACTCCAATCAAATCCCTAACATCCCAAACTAAACAACCCTCTTTATCAAAACCACACCCACTAATTTAACACAATTACCTCATCCCCTATCTTAACACTTTACCTACTACATCACAGCCCTACCTTCCCAGGGTTCTACTACCCTACACCACACCTTAAACTATATCTCACTTCTCTGCAAACCTCCATTCAAACCAAGATGCCCATATTAACCATCCATCCACTTCTGAAAATGCTTATCTCCCTTTTACTAATATCTTCTCTTGTAACTACTCACAGCTTAACCTCCTATGAATACTCCCTGAATGTTTCTCTTTCACTTCCCTCAAAATACACCTCTACAGCTGTAACACCTTTATCCCCAGCCTTCTTACACACACCCTCACAACCCATCTACCTACTAGCTAAATACCACAGACTAGTTCACTGCAAATTACAAAAAATTAAATCCAAGAAAACATTTGACTCTCTCTATGAACTTATCCAACAAAAACATTTCACACTCCTCCACTTATTTCTAGATGGAGATATTCACCCCAATCCAGGCCCACATCATAATAAAACCAAAACACAACAAAACCTAACCAAACCTTTATTTCTCTCATTCTCTAAACCCTCCAACTCACTTTACATTGCCCACCTCAATATACGTAGTATTTGTAACAAAATTAGTCAACTCCATGCCCTTTTAGAAACCCAGCAATTTGATATTTTATGCCTAACAGAAACTTGGCTGAAGCCTTCAATTAAAGACATTGAAATTACCCCACCTGGATATAACATTATTAGACTAGATCATTTACCAGAAAGGGAGGAGGGGTAGCTATTCTATATAAAACAAAACTCCAAATTATTCCTCTAGACCTGACTCTTACTCAAGACAATAATGCTGAAGTAATTAGCTCTAAACTTCAAGTCAATACTACTAAATCCATAAACCTCATTTGTGTATATCTCCTCCTGGAAATAATATCAACACCCTTGAACATATCCTTAACCAACTCTACCAAACTCCTCAAGAAACACTAGTCTTAGGAGACTTTAACATAGATTGGCACCCTGTAACAGTGCAAACCCCACATCACATATCAACCTTTTGGCTTCAAACAACTCATAAATAGTCCCACCAGAACCAATAAAACAAACAATACGGAAACCATATTAGACTGGATTCTTACTAATACCCCCTTGCAAACCTACCAATCAGGCACCCTTCCTGATGATCTTAGTGATCACTCTCTAACCTATATCATTAGATGCAAAACTAACCTAACCTTACCTACCACTTTCAGAACACTTCATTCAAAACAATTTAACCATGTTCAGTTTCAAACTGAACTTACACAATGTAATTGGTCACCACTAAAACATCTCCCACTGAACAAAGCAGTTGAATACTTCAATTCATCATTCCTATCTATCCTAGATCAACATGCTCCAAATCGCATTCATTAGAACCAAAACTAAAACAGCACCCTGGCTAACCAAGAATACTAAGCAAAAATCATCCTCAGAAATAAAGCATGGGATAAGTGATCTACTAAAACCAAACTGATCACCAAACTTTAGAGAGCTTAGAAACAGTACCAAAAAGCCATTCTGACAGATAAAAAGAACTATTACTTTCAACTACAGAAAACCACCAAAAATTAACCAAAAATTTTTGGTACAGTATTAATAATCTTCTAACCCCAGGCAAAGCAATTACACCCAACCCTCAAGATTCTGACTCTGACAATCCCACACAACAAGCCAATGACTTTAATTCTTTCTTCACCAATTCCATACAAACTCTAGCAAACCAACTATCTCCTGACACTTCTAAACTACTCTCCTACTTTAAAAACACTCTTCCTCCCTTCACATACAACCTGTCTCTACCTCCTATATCCAATCTCTAATCCAAAACTTAAACCTACCACCCCATCTGCAGACAAGCTTCCTGCAGAATTCCTGCAAATAGCAGCAAAAGCCATTGCTTACCCTGTCTCTATCCTAATAAACAGATCTATAAAAGAAGGTATTTTCCCTGAGATCTGGAAGATATCCCACATCATTCCCCTACACAAAGGAGGCAGCTCTAATGACTTCTCTAACTTTCGTCCCATAGCACTTCTATCTCCCTTAGCCAAAATCATGGAAAAATGTTTACACAAACAACTACTTAACCATCTCCTCCATAATAACCTACTGGCTAAGACTCAACATGGATTTAGACCTTCCCATAGTACTACCACAGCTTTACTTTCCTTTACCAACACCATCAACTATAACCGTAACAATAATAAACTTACATCTTCTCTATTCATAGACCTATCAAAAGCCTTTGATATGGTTAATCATACACTTCTTCTGCACACACTTAAATCTCTTGCACTGGATCCCTCCTCCTTAACCTGGTTTACTTCTTATCTAGGAAACCGTCACCAGGCAGTACTCTGGAAAAATTCACTATCTGCTCTCCTTCCTATCTCATTAGAGTACCCCAAGGGTCTATCCTAGGCCCACTTCTATTTTCCATCTTTATTAATGACCTCCAATCAGCTATCCCTAACACTACCTGCATACAATATGCAGACGATTCCACTATAATTTGTACTGCTTCCTCACAAACAGAACTCCAGTCTCTTACACAAAAAGCCTTTTAACTGTTGAACAGTGGTTCTCTGACCGCTGTCTACTCCTTAACCCTAAGAAAACCAAATTATTACTATTTTCACCACCAAGATCTACTTCTATAAACTTCTATTAATTCCATTAATAACACTCAAATTTCTCCTGACCCTTCAACAAAACTTCTAGGTGTTACTATTGACAATAATCTAAACTACGATTGTCACATCAACAACACAATAAAAGCAGTTAATAAAAAGATTGGATCCCTTTACAGAATCAAACCCTTTCTTACACCTGAAGCCCAGACCACCTTAGCCCAAACACACCTTATCTCTACCCTTCTATATGCTTCCCTATTTATACTAATCTCTAAAAGTAACCTTAAGAAACTTACTACATCTTACCATAATATTGCTCGATTTGCCACAGGATCTCAGTTTAGAACTCACCACTGTCTAAACTTAAAACAACTAGACTGGCTAGAACTTCCTAACAAGCTCATATATCAGCAACTCTTAATAGCTCACAAAATTCTATATCAACCATCTAAAACACCAGTTCTCAGTAGCCTCTTGACTCCTTATAACAACCTGAAACAACTACGTTCTTCAGACAAACTCCTAGTTAATAGTACCAAAACTATTAATTCTGCAGGTAATTGCCTTTTTTTCTAACTCAGTTGGCAAAATATGGAATAACCTTCCATCTAATATCTCCTCTTTGGCCACTCTTCCACTCTTTAAGAAACAACTGCTAACACATCTTAATAAATTCTGGCTTTGCTCTTGTACCAACCCTGACTAACCTACCTTCTTTATTTCCTCTACCTCAATTCTTCCTTCTCTGCTATGAAATCCTGATAAACTTCCTCTGACATAACATCTTCGTAGATATTAATGATCTCACATATGTTGAAAAAAAAAAAAAATTTTTATATCTTCTACCATTTTCTCAAATAATGTATTGATACACTGAATGACTAGACACTACCAAATTTATTGTAAATGCTAACCATTTACTTAAATATTTTCCTGTTTTGAATATTATTATTTTTTTTTTACTCTTACATATGTATTAGCAATACTAACATCTTCTTATCCTTAATTGCTTAAAACTTTTGTTTTATGTGTATTTGTATTCTCTAAACTTGTTTTAACCTATGGAGCTTTTCTCCCCGGGCCTCCACTGAAAATGGACTTTGATCCAGCTGGACTAGCCCGGTCAACAAATGTAAAATAAATAAAATAAAATAAAATAAATTTATTCCTGAGGGGCAACAGACACTTTATTTTTCGATGAAACCATGAAATATAAAGGTGTTTGCTAGCAGCAACCTCTTCATTAGTTACAGATTTCTTTAATGTGGAATTATTTAGATGACTTTTACTTCTTCAGAGATTGTGCATATTTACTGATAATGGACTGTAGAAATGTGCGTATTTACTGATAATGGACTGTAGAATTGTGCATATTTACTGATAATGGCGGACTGTAGAATTGTGCATATTTACTGATAATGGTGGACTGTGGAAGTCTGAGTAGACTTTTATGATGAATGTTCTGAACTGGGCAGTTTTGCCATTATGGGTGCATGCGTTTTGTTTCATTGCTTACTGGAAAAATGTTCAAAACAAATTTAAAACGCCCTCTAACAACTGTACTGTATTGTACAAGGAATATAATTTAGTACAATGAGGAAGGTGTATCAAAGAGCACATGTATGTTTCATATGCAAGGGGCTTATGATTTGAAAACAGCCCAAAATTAATCTTTATGTGCCACTGGCAAAATGTATTTTCTTTGAATGTGGGTTTCAATGCTGTTTCAATGAATGTGAGTTTCAAGGGCAGAGAAGTTTTAATGCTAAATTTTCATTGTGAGACTGCATTGCTTTGTTTAGCAGATTACTTAGTGTTTGTGCTGTAAAATACAAAATAAAACTTTCAAATGAAGTCCAACTCATCATAGAAGTAAAGCAGTATGCACATTAGTGTTTATGGTAAATGGAGTGAAATAGCCAAGTAATGGTTCATTGGAATGGCTGCAGAGGCTCCATTCAACCATGATTTTGTCAGGGGGGAAGGGCAGCAAACTCAGACAGGCCCAGCTGAACTATACCTCCCAACTGTCCAGATTTTCAAAGAATGAATAGATTTTTGCTTCTTATTTTTGGTTTGTTCTTCATAAAATTTGTAGTTTTCTGGCAAACTATTTAGGAATTAAGTCACTAAATAATGATACACTGAGTTTCAGACTTCATAACCTTCAGAAAAATGCATGCTAAAGTAAGAACTGTTACAGTTATTCTATCAACTGTCTCAATTTATACAAGAGCAATTTTTAGTACTGTTTATATGTTCCCCCAATATATTTGGCCTTGTTCAGATTTACTGCATTAACAGGTTGAGAGGTACATGAAATAAATTGCTTTATAGAATTAGGCATAGCCAACCTCTCAACTGTCCCCGATTTTGACTCAAAATGTTGCTCTTCCCCCTAATAATCCCTCCGCAAAATAGCAATTTTGGAAGAAAACATGGAGGGTTTACAATTAAGAAATAACTGTAATAATCAAAATTATAGATTACTTGAAATGCATGCAGATTCTTTTATTTTGTCAGCTGCTCAAGTTAGCAGTACTAATATTAAAGTGCCCCTTCTTTGACAGGTTCCCAGCTGTATTGTGTGGCTATTTTATATTTTTGCATCACATTTTTGGTCCATTTTTCATAAAATTGTGTTTTTTGGCAAATTAGTGACAAATCACTAAAGACTAAAGTTAGAAAATAATTACAGACATTTGAGTTTCAGATTGTATACCCTTCAGAAAATTCATACTAATGCAAGACCTATTCTATTATCTTTCTAAGTTTATTAGAGCAATATTTAAAAATTGTCCTTATTTTTGGGCCTTTGTCCCACTTCTGTGTATGGCTTTGTCCAGATTTCTTGCTCTGAGGTTGAGAGGCATGACAAATGTGTCAGGGCCATCACAGTCAGCCAGAGACATTTCAAATTGTGACATACATGTTGCACCCCACTCCCCCATGTAGTGACTCTGGATGTGTCCAAGCAAGGCAAGGAGTAGTTATGCAGTGTAAATGTGCAGTGTGTTCCCCCATCCAAGGTAGACACAAGTACTACAGTGGCTTTTCATCTGTCCTTGATTTTGCAGAACTGTCTGGTTTCTGTCATATTTTTGTACCGTTGATTTATGCTTATTACTCAGATTTATGCTTATTACTCAGAAAGTGTCTGTTGCTCTGTGTTTAAGTAGCAATGCTTTAATGACCATAAGGTAAGCTTGTCTGAGATCGTAAGATGCAAGTAAGCTTTAATAAGCATACTGTTAAAGAATTGCCAACATTGAAAGCCTTTCTGTTGTTGCCATGCAGAGAGTACTTGACTAGATAATGTATAAGCCTTGGGTATTAAAGGACAGGATTCCATTATTTTAAAAAGCTCATTACATTTGTTGGAGACTTCCAGTCATCTCTACAGACTTTACCCGTAAACTAAACAGAATGCCAATCATGTGTGGTCCATAACCTGTACAGTAATCCTTTAAGCAATGTATCTTGAGCTTGTTTCTTGTTTGCTTTTCATTTTTTACTTTGATCATGTTTTCCCCATGAAACAAGTAGATAGTTATCAGGCAGCAGGTCTTTTTTGGATAAGAAACATTTTTACAAGTGGGGGCATCACAGAGATTTCTACTTTCAACATGTTACTTGGTACTTTAATAAAGCTGAATATAAATTATAATTAGAACTGCAGTGCAAGGAGAAGTGGTTTGAGTTGAGTGCTTCTGGTTTTTCTTATACTTGATTTTGACTGGCATTCCAGTAATGTATTTAAAAAGTAATTTATTTTTTCATGCCTCATAACCTTTTGTTTCCATCTAGATATTAAGTAAGCTGTCATGCAGCCAATGCATTGAAATATTTTTATTCTTCTACACTTATTTTTAGCTTGATTGGACTCTCATAATGATGGTTTGCCACCCAGGGCAGCATATTTAATTAAAGTTAGTTTTTGTGGTTTTGGCTCCTCCCCTTTCTGGTTGACCACACCCCTTCCCCTTGACCCCACCCATTCAGCTGTCTCCTGCAGCCCCCCTTTGATTTGAAGTCACCAGCCGCCACTGCTTTTTAGACACCTCCACTCAGAATGGGTCAAATGAAATTTCCCATTGTGAGGAGAAAATCATCTATTCCCACCATGGATTCAACATTTTTAACTACACGGACCTTAACATTACACATGAAATGTTTCAGTTATTTACAAAGGGAACTAAATTTATTCCCACTGTACGTTTCAATTTAGTTGACGTTATAAAAGAGGTCAAGTTGTTTTGTAGACGGTTGAATCTAGCCCTACAATTCAAACAGGGCGTTGTAGATCAATATGAAACATTTAAAACAAAAAACAAACTATTGAGAAAGAGTACCTACATTCCTATTTCCCACCCACAGGTGTTGAATTTCGAAAAAATGGTTTGCCAAGATATATATAGTCTTACAAAAATCATGAAGAAAGACCAAGTTAAAGATCAAGTTGATAATTTAACTAGGGAGGAACGTAGGTGTCTGGATTTATTTATTTCCAGTGGGGATATTCGTGTCATGAAGCCCGATAAAGGGGGTGGGATAGTATTATTCAAAAACATTGACTACATTAATTCCATGACCAACATTATTCTACATTCTGGTAACTATGAGTTGGTATCATTGAATGAAATCAATGTGGGTTACAAAAGGATAGATTTAGCTATCGATGAATATTTTTTGGATAAAAGGATTACCAAGGACATCTATGATTTTATAAGGGTGGAATTTCCAATTTTGGCCACGATCTTTGGTATCCCTAAAGTTCATAAATGTATTTCCCAGCCTCCATTCAGGCCTATTGTCTCTGGTAGTCGTTCGAAGACTTACCCCATTGGGGTGATCATTGATAGGTGGACCAAACCTCTATATGAGAAGATATCTCACCTAATTAAGGACTCTTGGTCATTTTTGGGTCGTTTGTCCCCAGAATTGTGGAGAAAGGGGTTGGTTTTCATGACCATCGACGTGGTTGACCTTTTCTCTTGTATTCCGAGAGATATATGTCTGGAATTTTTTAGTAATAGTTTGAGGGCATTTTCTGACTTTAGTTGGGACCACATTTGTCTCATTGTGGACATGATGTCTCTCATTTTGGACTACAATTTCATCCAATTTGAGGGTGAATTTACAAAAAGAGAGGGTGATGGGGCTTGTGCCCCCATCTTTGCCAATCTCGTGATGCTAGAGTGGGAAACAAAATTCTTATTTCCTAGTGAATTTTTTTCCAATATAGTGTTTTACACGAGATATTTGGATGATTTATTCATTTTATGGAATGGTCCAACTAATAGGATCCCCCTTTTTATTGATTACATCAATCAGACCACAGATTTTTTGAGATTTACTCATCATTTCGATACTTGTGGAATTGCCTATTTGGACCTTTACATTAGTCATTCAGAGGAAGGGTTTGTTTCTCATATTTACAGGAAGGAGACATTTTCTAATGACTATTTATAATACAGTAGCCACCACCCTAGACACGTTTTTAAGAACGTTTTCAAGGGACAATGTATCAGGGCAGCCCGTATGTCTTCCAACAGGGAGTTAATGTGTAGTGAACTTGATTTAATTAAATCTATGTTCCTCGATAGGGGATACCCTATTTCACTTCTGGATGACATTACTCAGTATGTCAAGGGTGAATGGGGTAACAAATATCCCCCTATTTTGGGCATTGGTTGCTTCAACAAGAGTAAGGATGGGTTCAATACAGTAAGTAGGCATAGAGTATGTGTTATAACTTATTCCCCTTTTGTTCAGTTTATTAAAAATATTATTTGTGAGCATTGGAGGTTAATTTGTGTTGATAAAGACTTAGAAGATGTTTTGGGAAAAAAACCTGGTTTTGTTTTTAAGACTGGACCTAATATCATGAGTCTTCTTGAGATGAGAACACATATTAAACCTAATTATGGAGAGACAAGGAAATGTGGATGTTGTAGGCAGTGTGATGCCATTAGGGAAGGTGAAGGTGTCAGGTTGGCGGATTTTAATAGGACCTATGTGAAAAGTAAGGTTGGGAATTGTAATACCTCCAAGGTTGTTTATATTGCAACATGTTTGGCATGCCCTGCCTATTACATAGGGAAAACCGAGAGGCACCTTAAAAAACGTATTTATGAACATCTTTATAAGATTAAAATAGGAGATTCTAATAATGCACTTTATAGACACATCTCCTCATATGGTGACACACACAACTTTAAATTTTCTATTATTGACAAAGTGGATGTTTCACCATTTGGTGGTAATTGGAAAGCTCTTCTTGCCATGAAAGAAGCTAAATGGCAAATATTAACGGATGCCACACGTTTTCCTGGAATTAACGACTTCATTAGTATCAAGCCTTTTTTACATTTGGCTTGAAGTTAGTTAGACAGATTTATATATTTAAAATATGTATTTACTATTTAATTACATATTGAGTGAATCAATTTTTTATACATATATTATTATTTATAATTGCATATTATTTACATTGTATTTCATAAAATTTTTATATATTTTTCACATATTTCCAACCACAAGAGGTTGGCAATGTTGGGGTTTTTACATGTTTTTAGCATGGTTGTTATTTATAGTGTTTCTTTTCACAGAGTTACAGGACATGTTCCTTTAAGAATTTTTGGCGCCAAAAGAGTCTTTTAAATGCAATAGTAATTATTGTTTGGGGTTCTGATGAAGTCTGTATTGGCAGATGAAAGCGCTTAACCCTATGTCTCTGGAGTGTTTTGTTGGTCAATAATAAATTGTTTTTTATCCCTGTACAAGCTGTGGATCCTTTGAGCTGACTGTGTTGGTTGATTCGTTGGTTTCGTTACGTTCATTTTGGATTTTTGTGTTGAACTGTATGTTATGTACTGAGCTTTCAAGAATGTAACTACAGTGTACCCTGCTGGAAAATAACAGAAATGTGTATAGACTATATGCCTATGCAAATGTTTTGATGGTAAAGGCTGGAACATACAGAGTTAACTTGCAAAGCCTCAAGAAAAGCAAATAGTTTTATGATGGTGTTTATCTCAGCTAGGAGACAGAATGTCTACAGCTAGGAGTTCTTTCTATTGTTAGGAAACAGAAATAATTACAGGTTGCAAATGTAAAAGTGTTTAACTGTTTTATGACTTCCAGTTCTAGGTAAACTTCTGAGAGATAAGTATTTTTTGACACAGAGGTGCTAAATTTTTAAGTTTCTGTTATACTGGGAACTGAAGGCAGAGGTAACAAAGAATGGTGTAATCTGACATAACCCAGCAGTAATGTTTGATAGTAATTTAAGAACTATCTCAGAGAGTGAATCTGTGCATTTTGTATCTTGTCTTTGGACCTGAATCATCCATCTTCAACACTTCTCACCTGCATTTGCTTTGCTCTGTAGGTAAGACTTAGATCATAATATCCCTCTTAGAGATAGATAGGAATATAGTAAGATTAGTTTAGATGTTTTCTGTGTTTATGTAAGACTGTCCTGCAGTGTTGTTTTAAAATAGTTCCTGTGATTCTAAACTCTGCTGTCACTGTGCTAAGTTATTGAGTATTGTCTTGTGTTTTTATTATTTATCATTAAATATATTTAAACCTTTTAATTGTGGCTGGTTTGTTTAGAGATATTTAAGCTCTTATAGTACTTGCATATGTATTTGGTGACACTGTATAGGCCACTCCAATAGCCTTAAATGTCTTGGTCACACTTAGCATTTGGATAACAGTAACATTGCAGAGTAGAATTGGTCACCCTTTGGAAAGGGCCTTATAGTAGCTGATAAGTTGTGGTTGGTGGCAGCTGGTACTACCTTATAGTCTGAGCAGAAGGGGCATAGTTAGTGAACCTGTGCCGGCCTTCCTCAGGAGTGTCTGTGTGTTTGCAAATAAATCAAATCTCAAAGTGTGTGTGTGTGTGTGTGTGTGTGTGTGTGTGTGTGTGTGTGTGTGTGTGTGTGTGTGTGTGTGTGTGTGTGTGTGTGTGCGTGTGTGTGTGTGTGTGTGTGTGTGTGTGTGTGTGTGTGTGTCAGCTACTTGGGCAGGGACACAAAGCACTGGTTGGACAGAGAGGGTGCTGGAACTTTTGGCTTGACCACTCAGCTGAGATCTTAACCCTATAGCTGTGCCAGTGGGGAGTCTTACTGGGGATCTGGAGAAAGAGGGAGAAA
Organism: Protopterus annectens; assembly: GCF_019279795.1. Lineage (NCBI taxonomy): Eukaryota > Metazoa > Chordata > Ceratodontiformes > Protopteridae > Protopterus > Protopterus annectens. Next base: position 1,206,569,307 of record NC_056727.1, read on the forward strand.
CTATCCCCAGTCTGACTGCAATCTCTGTGTGCTCTTAAGGGAAATTGTACTTTACTGTGTGTGTACTTGTCATCCTCCCAATGTGCACATCCCTCACTGGTGCTAGTGGTGAGGACTGAGGTTCCTTGATTACTGGGCCAGTACTGGGGCATCACATATAAATCGGTGGCAGTAGTGGGATAGCCACATCACATATTAATTGGTTGATAGTGGTGAGTTAGTCACATCACATATTAATTGGCTTGTAGTGGTGTGGATATTGAATTCCGGTAGCTTGTGTACAGTGATCACTGAAGGTGTTTTGTACTCTAAAACAGTCATGAAGTGAACATTCAGAGTTCATATCACAACCCGGGAAAAAAAGAAAACCCTTGCCCCAACTCAGATGACTCTGACATGGACTTGGCCACCCAATTTGACTCTTTCTTCATAGAGTCCATAAGCAAGCTAACATCATCCTTCACCAACACCTCTACAACCCCTCCTCAGCATGCTCCCATCCCTTCCTCCCCTAGCATCCCTTGCCCCCAACCTCCACATTTCCCTATCAATCCCATCTCTATATCCACCATAAAAAACTTCACCTAAAATTAAAACCTGGTTCCAATGCCCCTGATGAAATTCCCTCCTACTTCCTAAAAGTAGCCACAGAAGCCATTGCTCTCCCTATCAGCATACTAATTAATCAGTATATCTCAGAAAGCCAGGTCCCCCAGCTCTGGAAGAAGGCCTTTATTATTTTTCTCCATAAAGGTGGCAATAATAATGACATCCTAAACTTTTACCCTATTGCCATCCTATACCCTGTATCTAAGCTACTTGAAAAGTGTGTACACCAACAACTCTTACCCTACCTCATCAATAATCAGCTTCTTACCCCCACACAACATGGCTTTAGAACAGGGCATAGTACCTCCAGTACCCACCTCTCCTTCCTAGAAACAATCAACAAAGCCCGCGACTCTGGCCACTTTGTATCCACTCTTTTCCTTGACCGCTCTAAGGCATTTGACACTATTTCCCAGAACTTCCTTCTTACCAAACTCTCTAAACTTAACCTATCCCCTTCCTCTACCCAGTGGTTCTCAAGCTATCTCACAAACAGGCAACAAGCAGTTAATTGAAAAAAAAGCTATGTCACTCTTCCTCAATACATCCACAGGCATCCTCCAAGGTACCATTCTAGGCCCCCTACTATTCAACATATTCATAAATGATTTCATCCAAGCCATTCCTAACTCCAGTCTCATACAATATGCTGATGATTCTACTACAGTCTGTTCCTCCCCTTCCATCACAACTCTAAACAATCTAACACAAGCCATCTTCTCTTCCACTGAACAGTGGATGCTCGACAACCATCTAGCCCTTAATACAACCAAAACAAAACTTATGTTATTGAATGCATCCAAAACATCTTCCCTAGACAAACAATCCTTCATACTTACCAGCAGAAATAATACTCCCCTAGAACTAGTCTCTGACACAGAATTACTAGGACTTATCATTGACAATCAACTAAAATTTGATAAGCATTAACAAGCAAATATCAAAAAAATATATAAAAAATTAGGTATGCTTTACTGCCACAGTTGCTTTATCTCTCCCACCACCAGGAATAAATTAGTTAATACATACCTCATCCCATCCCTTTTATTTGGTGCATCTATCCTAACCAGCCTACAATCTTCCCTCAAAACAAAACTCTCATCTTGTTATAACAAATTTACAGCAGGTCATAGAGCCTCTTCTCACCACTGTAATTCCCTTAACCAACTAAGTTGGCTAGAATTATCAAACTTTCGCACATATACCCAGCTCATCCAAGTACACATACTCATTCATAACCCATCTCTCTGCTCTCCCTAGCAAATACTTTTGAAATGCATAAACCAGATAAACTCCTAAGATCCAGTTCCCAAAACCTAATTAAATTGCATAAACCAACACATCCTGCTGGGAATCATTTGATGTCCTTCTCTCTTGCACGCCTCTGGAACTCTCTCCCTTCTCCCATCCGCACCACCAGCAGTCTCTCCTTGTTTAAAACCTCACTCCACTCGCACCTTACTTCACAATGGAAATGCTGTTGCTCTCATCCAACCTAATTCTACCACACTTTCTTCTTAACTTTCCAAACTTTGATGCCTGTCACTACCTCCTAAAGTTTTACATCCCTTGGGACATATTCGACCAATGACAAAAAAATTACCTCATTGTAATTCTCTAAAAAAAAAAAAAAAAAAACTACTACTTACTGAATTAACCTGATGTAATTTTCCTAATGAAAATTTTTTTATTTCTGTATTATGTAACATCTATTTGAATTGTGCAATATGGGTTTGTACTATACAAAATATGTATTTAACATTTAACTGAAATGTATATCATGGATTTGTGCTCTTTCTGTACTATGTATTTGTATTTCTCTGGAGCTTTTCTCCCCAGGACTCCATTGAAAATGGGCTCCTTGTAGCCCAATGGACTATCCTGGAAAACCAACTGCAAATAAACAAATAAATAAATAATAAATTGTTTCATTTTTTTTGTTTTTAGCTTTGTTAGTCAGGGAGAGCTGCCAAGATGTCAGCAGAGGAGTATGGCAAGCGGACAAGGAGCCAGTTGGTTGAGATGTGCCAGGCTAAAGGACTGGTGCATACCAACCTGACTAAAGCAAACATGACTGCAGCTTTAGTCACAGCTGCATCAGAGAATAGCAACCAGGAGGACAATCATATTGGCTGTGGGAATGTACAACTTTCAGAAAATGGACAGCTCAACCTTTCCACAGAGGACTTAAAAATCCATCAGGAGTTAAAGAGACCTGAGCTAGAGGCCAAGCATTTGGAAATAGAGGCAGCAGAGAGACTGAAGCATCTAGAAACTGAGGAAATTGAGAAACTGATATGCCTGGAAGTTGAAGAGAAGGAGAGACACAAGCAACATGAAAAGGAGATGCTGACTCTTTGCCAGAGTCATGGAGGTAATGGGGAAGGGAGTAACCAAACCCTAGAAGCAACAAAGGTCAGTAAATTTCTTCCACAATTTACAGAGGGGGATAATTTTGATAGTTTCATTCATATGTTTGAAAGGGCATGTAAACAGTATAATGTTGACTAGGGGCTTTGGGTATGGTTCCTGACCCCTTACTCCATGGTAAAGCTATAACTGTTCTTTCCAAACTGTCTGATAATGACTGTTTAAATTATAATGTAAAGAATTGTTTGCTAGAATTTTTTAACTTAACACCTGAAGCTTATAGGGAAAAGTTGTGTGAGCATAGAAGCAAGGCAGATGAAAGTGTGGGTGAATATGTTGCTGAACTAAGCACTTATTTTCATAGGTGGGTGAGTGAATGTCAGGTCACCACGTTTGAAGGGCTGGCAAACCTTTTGGTGAAGGAACAAGCCCTTAGCACTTTGCCTGAGGACATGAGAATCTGGTTAGCTGATAGACAATGCTCTACTACAGATGAGTTGGGGAAGAAGGGAGACCTATACCTAGCAAGCAGGGCATCACTGCACAGGAAAGGGACACTCAGTGCTGCTCATGGGTCTAAGGGAACCAGTGGTGGGCAGCCCAGACTGCCCCAACAGAGTCCGCCAGTAGCAGGGTAAGCCACTAGTCTGGGTACATGTCCAGGACCAAGGGTTAAATGTTTTAAATGCAAACAGTGGGGCCATGTAGCATATAGATGTCCATGGAGGCAAGGTAGGGAACAAAAAATGGGAGAGCCAGTAAGTGGGAATGACAAAATGCCAATTTCTCAAGGCAACAAGTGTACCAAACTACCACCCACCAAATGTCTTGATAGGGAATGATTTTGGTAATGCAGTATCATGTGTGCATGCATTTACATGCAGTCAGGCTTGGAGACAAACATGTGGGTCTGGTAGCCTGGGGGAGACTCAGACAGAATGCAGACTTGCATCCAGGACTGGTGAGATGGTTACTTCAGAGAGGGAGCTACCCTGTAGCCATGAGACTGAAGATGAGCCACAGCTGCTTGTGAGTACAGATGTTCCCTTGGACAGAGTGACTGCAAGGGCAGAGGTGAGTAGTCGTACCCAGGCTGACAGTAAGACACCACTGTCAGAGGATACCAGACTTCCTGTGGAAGGGAGCTGGGAAGGGTTACCAAGAGAGAGCTGAGACAGGCTTAGCTTTCAGGCCCTACATTACAAGGCCTGAGGAAGGTAGCTAGTGAGGCACCTGATTCTCAAGGGAAGGAGGAATCTGTATACTGGGACAAAGGGTTACTGTATACAGAGTGGACCCTTGAGGGAGGGCTATAGGGTGAGAGAATACAGCTGTTGGTAGTGCCTAGAGCCTACCATCTGGTACTTCTAGCCATAGCCCATGATATTCCCTTTGCAAGTCATATGGGCATAAAACATAAAAAGAGACATATTATGCAGAACATCTATTGGCCTGGGATTTCCAGAGATGTCACAGGGTACTGCAGGACCTGTGAGCAGTGCCAAAAAGGTAGGCAAGGCGGGAGACAAGGTGAAAGCTCATTTGATGCCTTTGCTTGTGATTGAGGAGACATTTCAGAGGGTAGCTATAGATAATGTGGGGCATCTAAATAGCCCAAGTTCCACAAGGAAAAAGTATATCCTAGTTGTGGTAGATTATGCTACCAGATACCCTGAGACAGTGGCTCTATCCTCCATTGAGGCAGAAAAGGTGGAAAATGGTTTGTTAGAGATTTTCAGCAGGGTAGGTTTCCCAAAAGAAATACTGACTGACAGAGGAACCAATTTCATGCCAGACCTGCTGACTTGTCTGTGGAAGTACTGTGAGGTGAAGTACCTAAAGATCACCCCATACCATCCCCAGACTAATGGTCTTGTTGAGAGGTTAAAATCTACACTCAAGATGATGCTACAGGCATTTGCAGACCAGTTTAAGAGGGATTGGGACAAATATCTGCCTATCTGTTGTTTGCTTACAGAGAGGTTCCCCAGTAATCCACAGATTTTTCACTCTTTGAGTTGTTGTATGGGCATAGGATGAGGGGACCTCTAGATTTAATTTGAGATGAGTTAAGAAAAACGAAAATATCCAAACCCAGAAAAAGCTGAATGGAGTAAATAACAAGAGCACTGCACCAAAAATAAAAATCCAATAGTTTTATTCCACCATGATAAGAGTTTAGCGCTTTTGTCAAAAGTACATAAAATTGACTTCTTCAGAACTACATGACACACATAATGCTGATTTAAATAGCCTGCCCTACTCAGCAATTAGTCAAAAAAGAAAGATGTCGTTTCCTGCTAAAAAATGTCATTTCCTGCTAAAAAAAGTATGTCATTTCCTGTTAGAAAAAGATATCATTCCATGCTAAAAAAATACCACCCCACTAAAATATTACAACTGAATTATTGATCCAGTGATCCCCCAAAAATAGAGCTTAGGTTAAAAACATTACATAAAAAAACAGCTTTTAGTTTTAACATAGAACTAATAGAAATTTTATCATTGAACCCAGGTGGCACACATGCATTTAACCTTATTTGCCACTTGAAATCTAAAAATTCAAGAAAACCATATACAGGTCCACCACTTGTACCCAAGTCGACCTGCTCTAATACAAAAAACTTGAAACAGTGTGTGGGATATAATTGAATATGCTTAAATAAGGCGTTGGTCTCCCTATGTTTGTTAAGATCATAACTGTGTTGATAGATCCATTGTCTTAAAGCTCAGACAGTCTTACCCACATAGTAACAGTCACAACTTGCACAGGATGCAACATAAACAACCCCCTTGGTGTAACAATAGTACTTTTTATGTGTAGTGATTTTTACCAAAATTCCTAAATTTAATAAATTTGGCATCAATCGCAAAAGAACATTGGGTGCATCTTCCACATTTGAAAGTACCACCTAGTCCAGATGCCACCTTTTTTCTTTCAACTAAACCTTTCAAAGATGTACACTTTTTGTACACCACCAGGGGTTTTTCACCTAGTTTATTAATGACATTCTCATCAATACGAAACATGTTCCAACAATCACAAATGATGCTTTTGATGTCAAAAAAATCAGTAGTGAAAGGTAACACTAATGCCCTGCTATAGTTGTTCATTCTCTCAGTTGCTAGGGGCCTGGTTAGACCCAGAGGGTTGTCCAATGATGTCCTATAAACCCCATTAGTTCTTTTTTGTTGGACCTCACCTATTATGTCCTTAACAAATTGAGGAGGGTAACCTCTTTTCTGTAACATACCCAGTAGGAGGTCGCACTCTCTAAGAAAAACTGATTATGAAGCAGGCAGGGCTTATCCAGATCCACATGAAGGGCAACAAGCTAGGTGGTCTGATAGGCAGGATGATTGTGATGTTATTAATGATGATGATGATGGGGGTAATTCTGAGCATAACATCCCTTTAGAACCACCCCCCGAGGAGATCTCAGCATTTAATGAACCGGGGGTGGGGAAAGGCAATGTGAACTATGGACAATCGAACTACCAGAATCAGTGGAGGGGGGGGGACCACAACAACAGCAACATTGGAGATGAGTGATGCCAATGTTTGCAACATTATTTCCAACTCTGGTAATGATTTTAAGGTGTACAATTACAGTAAGACCAATGTAACTGTTGAATGGGCAGAATTGTTTTTGAAAGGGCTTAATTTTGTGCCAACGTGTAAAACTGAAATTGTCAATACTATTGTACAGTTCAAAATCTACATTAGGAAGCTTAACTTGGCCCTTTTCTTTTCACAGGGGGGGTGACCCTGTTACTAATCTTTTGGTCAATGCTAGCCCCTTTATCAGACCAAGTACATTCATTCACCTATGCACCCGTTAGTGGAAGTGTTTGAATCTTTTTGTGAGAGACAATTTAGAAAAAACAATCTCTCACAGGAATCATTATGTGGAACAGGATGGGACTGGCAATTTGACTAAAAAGGAAAAAAGGCTATTACATGATATATTATAGATCAGTGACATCCGGATTATGAAGCCTGATAAGGGGGGAGGACTAGTTATTATGGATGCTAGGGACTACAACAGCAAGATGATTGACCTGCTGTACAGTGATACTTATACTGAGGTCTCCATTAATGAGCTTAACATAGCTTATAGACATATTGATTTAGATCTAGAACAACTGTTATTAAATGAACAAATCACATTGGAGACCTTTAGATTCCTAGAGACAAAACATCCTAGGATTCCGACCATTTTCGGAATCCCAAAAATCCACAAGAGGATCCTTAATCCCCTGGCCAATTGTGGATGCAAAAGCATCAAAAACTTTTAGTTTGGCCAAGTTCATTGACTGTTCACTTAAACATGTGTTGGATGATAGGGACCTAATTATTAAAGACTCATGGTATTTCCTGTCCAAGATTAAACATGAAATGTACAACGAATGTCTTATATTGGTCACCATTGATGTGAGGGACCTCTTTTCTGTAATACCCCATGATGTAGGTATTGAATGGTTCTACGATTATTTATGTAAGCAGAATTCATTGAATCATGATACCATTCTTACCATCAGATCCTGTATGGAGATGGTTCTGGACAATAACTTCATTTCCTTCAAGGGGCAAATATTCAAACAAGTGCAAGGGGTGGCTATGGGCGCCTGTTGTGCACCATAATTTGCTAACATAGTACGTGCCCAGTGGGAGGACCTGTATATTGTCACACACTGTTTCAAGTTTTTTGTATTAGAGCAGGTCGACTTGGGTACAAGGGGTGGACCTGTAGATGATTTTCTTGAATTTTTAGAGCTCAATTGGCAAGTAAGGTTAAATGCATATGTGCCACCTGGACTCAATGATAACATTTCTATTAGTTCTATGTTAAAACTAAAAACTGTCTTTTTATGTAATGTTTTTAACATAAACTCTATTTTTGGGGGATCAATGGATCAATAATTCTGTTGTATTATTTTAGTGGGGTGGTACTTTTTTAGCATGGAATGATATATTTTTCTAACAAGAAATGACATACTTTTTTAGCAGGAAATGACATTTTTTAGCAGGAAATGGCATCTGTCTTGTTTGACTAATTGTTGAGTAGGGCAGTCTATTTAAATCAGCACTATGTGTGTCATGTAGTTCTGAAGAAGTCAATTTTATGTACTTTTGACGAAAGGGCTAAACTCTTATCATGGTGGAATAAAACTGTTGGATTTTTATTTTTAGTGCAGTGCTCTTGGTTATTTACTCCATTCAGCTTTTTCTAATTCGAGATGAGTGGGAGGATGAGTGTGAATCCCACAAGGAGTATGTTGTGGCATATGTCCTAAACCTCAGGACAAGGCTCAGGGAACTCATGGGCTTGGCCCAGGAGAACCTGGCAGAAGCCCAACAGCAGAAAAAGGTCTGGTATGACAGGAATGCTCAAGTTAGAGAGTATGCTGTAGGGGAGCAGTTAATGGTTCTCATTCCTGTCAGACACAACAAGCTGGATCCTACAAGGTGTTAAGGAAGATCAATGACGTTAACTACATGGTAGAACTGCTAGGCAGGAGGCAGGGGCACAAACTGTACCATGTTAACATGATGAAACCTTACCATGATAGGGAGGCCCTTGTGCTGAATATTTGCAATGGATTGCAGGAGGAGTCTTAGGGAGATCTGGTGACTGATCTTCTCAGTGAGACTTGGACTGACACCTCAGTGGAAGGTGTAGCAATGTCCCAGCAGCTATCCAATACCCAGGTTCAAGAAATCCGAGCAGTGTTACAGGAGTTTAGGGACATGTTCACTGGGAAACCAGGGTGTATCCATCTGGTGCAGCACCATGTGGATACAGGATCACAAAGGCCTATTAAGCAGGCCCCTTATTGGGTGCCTGAGAGAGTCAAATAGACTCTGAGGGAGGAGATACAGGAAATGCTGGAACTAGGGGTAATTCAGGAGTCCAGCAGTCTCTGGACCTCCCCAGTAGTGTTGGTACCAAAAAAGATGGCAGCACCAAGTTCTGTGTGGACTACAGGAAATTAAATAGTCACACAGAGTCAGATGCTTATCCCATGCTTAGGACGGATGAAGACGTAGAGCAGCTGGGTGGAGATAAGTATCTTACTACCATTGATCTTACCAAGGGTTACTGGCAGGTGCTCTTGACTCCCAGTGCTAGAGAGAGGTCAGCCTTTGTGACTCCGTTTGGCTTTTATGACCTCGCAAAGATGCCCTTTGGGATGAAAAATTCCCCAGCAACTTTCCAGAGGCTGGTAGATTGTAACCTAGCAGGAGCAGGAGATTTTGCCCTTGCTTACTTAGATAATATTAGACCAAATGTTGAAAATTGATACAAACCAAAGTAGAAACATAGAACTGCTGGCTGCTGAAAATCGCAAAAGCCCACGAAAGGAACCTTTTCCACCAAGGAGTTTTATTTTACTTAAAAACCAATGAAGTTAGCACTTTCGACTTATTTCAATGAATAAGCCTTCTTCAGTCTGAAGAAGGCTTATTCATTGAAATAAGTCGAAAGTGCTAACTTCAATGGTTTTAGACTGAAGAAGGCTTATTCACTGAAATAAGTCGAAAGCGCTAACTTCACTGCTTTTTTAAGCAAAATAAAACTCCTTGGTGGAAAAAGTTCCTTTTGTGGGCTTTTGGGATTTTCAGAAGCCAACAGTTCTGTTTTTCTACTTAGATGATATTGCCATCTACAACCATTCCTGGCAAGAGCACATTCAGCATGTCAGGGAGGTGCTGAGCAGACTACAGAGGGCAGGGTTGACCATTAAGCCCAGCAAATGTCAGGTGAGTATGGCAGAGGTCTTCTACTTGGGACATAGAGTGGGGAGTGGTAAGATCAGGCCAGAATCTGCCAAAGTGGAAGCCATTCAGACATGGCTTGCACCTGTTATCAAAAAGCAAGTGAGGGCATTTTTAGAGACAGCAGGGTACTACAGAAAGTGTCTCCCCAATTATAGTACCTTAGCTGCTCCCCTCAAAGACCTGACAAGAAAACAGGCAAGATAAGGTATTGTGGACCCCAGCATGTGAGCAGGCATTCCAGAAGCTTAAAGAAGCTTTGGGAGGATCCCCTGTGTTAGCCAGTCTAGATTACAGCAAGGAATGTGTTGTGCAGGTGGATGCTTCCAACCACGGGGTGGGGGCTGTACTTAGCCAGATTTCTTCAGAGGGAGAAGAGGACCCAGTGGTTTATCTCAGTCATAGGCTCCAACCCAGGGAGGAATGCTATGCAGCTGTAGAAAAGGAATGTCTAGCCATAGTGTGGGCACTTCAGAATCTTCAGCCTTATCTGTATGGAAAGAAATTCACTGTAGTTACAGACCACAATCCCCTAAATTGGTTACATCGAACCAGCCAGCAAAATGACAAGTTACTAAGGTGGTGCCTAGGGTTGCAAGCATATGATGTCAGTGCAGTACTGCAGTGGGATTAGCAATGCCAACGCAGATGGTCTCTCAAGACAGGGAATGGGGTAACATATTCCCAGATAGGCTCAATCCTGTCAAGCAATGTTTCTCAAGGGTAACTTGAAAATTAGCTTGTGTTTTCTGGGGGAGGGGGGTTGTGAAGTCTGCCATCTCAGCTAGCTGAATTTTGTAAATAATTCTATGTCATTTGTGAATAGTAATATGATTTGTATACTTGTCTTATAAATGTAAGAAAACTATATGTTATGTGTATATTAAACTATTGGTGCAGAAGTGCGTGTTGAACTTTTAGTTATGTACTCACCATAACTTCAGATGTTTGGGATCCATCTCGCCTACATTCTGACTGATGGGTTCGGAGCCGATCCCTCAGCTCCGACTCGGCACGCTTATGCTATAGAGCGAGGCCTCTAATTGGCTGAGCTATCTTTATCCCAGGATGCACCACCACTAATCCCCCAGATCTTGTTTGTCCGCATTTATGCACACAATCACAACTTGTTTATATAACATTGTTAGATGTTTCAAGATGAAACAACAGGATTCGGACCTTCTGATATCCTCTGATCTCCAAGGAAGGGGAAGGAGGGTGGGTTATTAGGAATGTAGGCGAGATGGATCCCAAACATCTGAAGTTATGGTGAGTACATAACTAAAAGATGTTATGTGATCCTATCTCGCCTACATTCTGACTGATGGGACAGCGTCCTAGCACCTAAATCCGGGTGGCTCATTGGAAAACACTCCTGAGCACTGTGGAACCAAATGAAGCTCGTCCTCTAGATGCCACATCTAATTTGTAGTGGGAAATGAAGGTGTGCGGGGAAGACCATGTAGCCGCAGCACAAATGTCACCAATAGCAAGCTTAGAATGAAATGCTACCGAAGTAGCCATAGCCCTCGTAGAATGAGCCTTGACAGAGGTGGTAAGCTCTTTGTTAGAACAGATATAAGCTTGAGTAATACAGTCCCTGTATCCATTTGGCAATAGTGACCTTTGTGACAGCGTTGCCCAATTTGTTTTCTGCAAAGGATACAAACAACTGATCTGTTTTCCTTGATTGTTTGGTCCTATCTAAATAAAAACTTAACTGTCTGTGGACATCTAGTGTGTGGAATATAAACGCCGCTTTATTAGAGTATTTTGGGAAAAAAACTGGAAGCTCTAACGATTGTTGCAAGCATAAAGTAGAACAAACTTTAGGAACAAAAGAAGGATTTGGCCTGAGGGATACTCTGTCTGTATGAAAAACCAAGTACGGGGGTTTCACTGACAAAGCTTGAAGCTCTGAAACCCTTCTGGCTGAAGTAATTGCCACTAGAAAGGCTGTCTTCCATGATAAAAACTTTAGATCACAGGTAGCTGCCGGTTCAAAGGGAAAAGAAGTTAAGGCACGCAACACTATATCGAGATCCCATGGAGGTGCAGGATGAGAAATCGGAGGTCTTAATAGAGCAGCACCTTTCAGGAAGGTCTTACACAATCTGTTGCTCATTAAAGGTGGGTCTATGGATTCATGAACATTAGAAATTGCTGCCAATTGTACTTTGATGGTAGAAACTGAAGAGCCTTGATTGAAAAGAGAGGTCAGAAATTTTAGTACTTCTGCCACGGGAGTAGAAATGGGGTCCAGGCCCCGGAGTTGAGCCCAAATAGCAAACCTTTTCCATTTGCTAGAATACAGTTTCTTTGTAGCGGACTTGTGGACTGAAAATAATATGTGCACAACATCTGGATCCAGTGTCTGACTCCTGACTATCGTCGGAAGAGGAGGAGCCAGGCCGTCAATTTTAAGGTGTGGAGGGACTGGTGTAATAGTCCCGACTGATGAATCAGAAGGTCTGGGACCTGATCCAGGAACCACGGACCTTCCAGAGCATGTTTCCGAAGATAGGGAAACCACACTTGACGAGGCCAGTAAGGAGCAATTAAGATCATCCTGCTCCCTAAGAGAGATGCCTTTTGAATCACCCTGGGGAGGAGAGGAACTGGAGGGAAGGCATAAAGCAGGCCAGTGGGCCAAGGATGGACTAATGCGTCCATGGGGCTCTTCCCCGGAGCCGGGGTTAGAGAGAAAAATTCTTTGCACTTCGCATTCAGAGGAGTCGCGAAGAGGTCACAACACGGAACTCCCCATTCGCAGATAATCTGCCTTGCAACTGTCATATTCAGAGACCATTCGTGAGGAGAGAGGATGGTTCTGCTCAATCTGTCGGCTATGACATTGGCCTTGCCCGGTATGTGAGTAGCCACTAGGAAGCGTTTGGTTGAGACTGCCCACTCCCAAACTCTCATGGCTTCTCTGCAAAGAGGATAGGATCTGGTCCCTCCCTGTTTGTTCAGGTACCAGACCACTGACATGTTGTCTGAGTGAACAGCAATTACGCCCTGAGGGAGATAATCGTGAAGGGCTTGAAGGGACAGGAGTACTGCCCTCATTTCTAAGATGTTGATGTGAAGAGGAGTCTCTTCCGGGTGCCATTTGCCTTGGACTGACCTGCCCAGGGAATGCCCCCCACCCCATCTGGGAGGCGTCCGTGGTCAAAGTGGCCGGAGGAGGAAGAACAAAGGGTCGTCCCTGATCCAAATCGGAGGACACTAGCCACCAGCGAAGGTCCCGTTTGCAAGATTCCATGATCCATATGAGATGATTGAGAGGGAGTTCCTGAAAGGACCACTGAGTTGAAAGAAGCCACTGGAGGATTCTCATGTGCAACCTTGCCAAGGGAACTAGCAGAACTGTGGCAGACATGGATCCCAATAGCTGCAGGACCATTCTGGCTGGGGCTTTGGACCTGGGGAGTAAGGCTCGAACTTGATTTTGAATGGTTTGAATTCTGTCTGCAGGTAGATAGACCCGCATCTGGTTTGAATCTATCTCTACCCTATGAATCTTATTCTTTGAGATGGACGCAACACAGACTTTGGCCAATTGAAGGTGATTCCAAGGGCATTGCCCAGTGATATAGTGGCTTGCAGGCTCCAGAAGTAGATGCTTGGAGGTGGCAGTTAGGAGCCAGTCGTCTAGGTACGGAAACACCTGGAATCCTAGACTTCTCAGGTGAGCAGTCACTACTGCCAAGCATTTGGTGAACACCCTGGGGCTGTGGTGAGACCAAGGGCAGCACGGAACTGAAAATGACTGCCTCCTAGGCTGAAGCGCAGATGTCTCCTGGACGCTTGATGTATTCTGATATGATAATACGTCCTTGAGATCTATGGAGCACATCCAAACACCTTTTCCAACAACGGGAGAATGGTTTGTAGAGTGACCATTCGAACTTGGACTTCCTGACTGAATGGTTTAGGTTGCTTAGGTCCAAAATGGGCCTCAAGTCCCCGGTCTTTTCGCACCAAAAGAATCTTGAGTAAGTCCCTAATCCGATCTGGTCTGGGGACCGTTGGATGACTCTTTTGCAGCAGCTTTGAAATTTCTGAGGCTGCGGTATCCCGTTGACTGGGTGGCGGGTCCGGGATTTTTTTGGACTGAGGGGGGGGGCGAGAGAATGGGATGGAGTAACCTCCGGCGATAATCCTAAGCACCCATCGGTCCTGAGTGATCCTTTCCCAGGCCTTCAGGTGCTTCGAAAAATTACCCCCGACTGGCTCCGGAGCAGCACAGCCGGGCAATCCCTCAGGGACTATGAAAAGCTGAAGAGCCACGAAAGGACTCGCGGTCTCTAGTGTTGCGAGGGCCTCTGCCGCCTCTGGGACGGCGTCTTCCGGATGAATTTCCCCCTCCTCTGCCTCTGGAGGGGGAACCTTCCTGCTGAGAGGGGTAAAACTTCTGAGATCTACGGAACCACATTTTCCCTCCTCTTTTAGCCTTGGGATAAGGCCGAAAGGGAGTGGAAAATCGTGCCCCTACGGCAGTCAGAGTCTTACCCTCCTGTTCACAGCGGTCAGGTGTCTTTTACCTTGGGTCCAAACAGGAGGACCCATCAAAGGCGTCGGCAAATGAAGACTTAAAGGCCTCCATAAAATGACACAGGCGGAGCCAGGCTTGTCTCCGAGAGCAATGCCTGTACCGCTCTACCGCCTTCCGGCGCATACGAAATGAGCCTCATGGACGACTTTGAAATGGACGACATTGTAGCCAGCTGAGAGCCAACCGTCTGGGCCAGCTCCTCAGGCAGGTTACGTAAGAGGGTATCGATAGCTCCTTAATCAGATCCCTCTGAAATCTCGTAAAGTGCCAGGTAGTTCAAAGACCTCAGAGTAAAGGCCGCTGAACTAAGGGTGCGCTACTGCATCGATCCATGCTCCTAGACTCCTTATTAGGAGGATGGACAGACGTAGAAGCCTCTGCTACATCTTGCTGGGTAGCAGATGCCACCACCATAGCATCTACAGCCACACCTTTCATAAGGAACTCTTTATCTGGGGGCGCCGAGAGAAATTTGTTTGGACGAGCGGGCACTGGTTCCACAGAGTCTGGGTGTTCCCACGCCCTTCGACAGATCAAGTCCAAGAGCTCGTCGAAGGGCGGAGACACCCAGGAGGCGGAGGGCTGAGCCCCGAAGGCCTTCAGGAACACGACTCATCAGCAGAGGGAGGTTTGGACTGCCAGCCGCCTCATTGTTTTAGGGCTTCCAGGATGTCTGCAAAGGAGACATCATCCGAGGACAACTTGGGGGACCCCTCTGCATCATCGAGATCAGTGTCAGATGTCAAAGACTCGTCAGGGGAGTCAACGTGCTTCCTCTTGCACGTTCTCTTCCTGGGAGGTTCTTCCGAAGAGGCTTCAGAAGGACCCCCAGGAGGGGGAGAAACCCCAGCGGGGGTAACCTGAGGCCCAGGGGCTCCGCTGTCTACGGACAGGGGGACTGCCAACGACCCAGTCTCCAAATGTAGGGAAGGAGCTGGGGAAACTGTGGAGGTAGCCAAGGAAGATTTGTCTAAAGCACTCCTCATAGCCCTGAAGGTGGAACCACCAGAATCCTGGGAGGGTCCCCCCTCCGTGGCCACAACAGTGGACGGTACTCCCGCTGCCGACGCACCAAGAGGGAGACTTGGGACCGAAAGCATCAATCCCGAAGCCTCCCCCCCAGGGCCGAAGGAAGAAGTCCGTGCACTGAACTCCAACCCAAGAGCCGGAGTCGGAGCAAGGGTCGGGCCTGACCCTAACACCTCCACTGGTTCCACCAGCACCTGCTCCAACGGTGCCAGGCTGTTGGAGGAGGAAATACAGTAGGGGAGTGGACCATCGACTCCGAAGCCAAATGGGCTGGAGCCGAAACCATCTTCTGGAACACCGGAGACTGGAAGAGTCGAAGGAGCACCCTGTCGATGTCCGAATCAGACATCTTGGATGATCTCGAGGATACCGATCGGGCCCGAACTGATTTCTCCATCGGCTCCGCGGGCTCGGGACCGCTCAAATGACTCAATTATCGGCCCGAGGAAACTTTCAAGGAAATTTCCTCGGTGCCGATAAGGACTTCGCTCCAAGGGGAGAGTCTGAGCCGATGACCCTTATCGGCTCCAATATCAGTGGAGCCGATGAGGGTGACCTGCCTCTCGATGCCCCAGACCTCGGCTCCGAAACCAGAGGGGTCGAGGCTGGAGGCATCGAGGCAGACCGTTCCGACCTCGGCTCCGAAGTCCGTGGAGCCGATGGAGAAGTCTGCTTAGTTTTCTTAGCAGTCGGTTCCGACTGACTGGTCGGAGCCAACACTTTCCACTTTTTAGAAGGAGACGGAGAGGAAGATAAAGCCTCCTCGAAGGAAGGCTTGATTAATCCTTTGAGGATTAATTTGCTTTTCCTCTCCTGGAGGACTCTGGAGGAAAACGCATGGCATACACTGCACGATTCTTGCAGATGTTTAGCACCTAGACAATAGACGCACGAGGAGTGGTCGTCCGTTATGGACATTTTGAAGCCACACCTCGTGCACTTTTTAAACCCAGAGGGTTTATGCTCTTTAGACATAATCAGGCTGAAAAAACAGATCACCACACTAAACAACAAAGGGTTTGACACACGAGAACAAAAATATGTATGCCACTAGCTAGTGTAAATATTTAAACTAAAAAACTTTTTTTTTTTTTGCAGACAAGATCTGTGAGAAAGAGAAAAGGAGAAAAGGAGGGTCAAGACCCTCTAACTTAAACGGGTACTTGACCCACACACAACCACTAAAGTAGTAGTAACCACAGGAAGGCCCTCTAACTTAAACGGGAACCTTCTCTGACAGGAAAAAACATGAAAATTTCAACTAAATTCCAGAAAAACACTCATACACAAAGAATAGCCGTTAAAACAGCTTTTGGGTTTAAATGGAGCAAATACTGACAGGAAAAAAGCCTAATATATAGTACTTAGCCCAGCCAATGTTGAGACCACGTCCAAGCTCTGTAAGCAGCAAACGAGATCTGAGGGATTAGTGGTGGTGCATCCTGGGATAAAGATAGCTCAGCCAATTAGAGGCCTTGCTCTATAGCATAAGCGTGCCGAGTCGGAGCCGAGGGATCGGCTCCGAACCCATCAGTCAGAATGTAGGCGAGATAGGATCACATAACATCTATACGTTATGTACTGAGCTTCAAGAATGTAACCACAGTATACCCTTCTGGAAAAGAGCAGAAATGTGTATAAACTACATGCCTATGCAAATGTATGTGTTGATGGTAAAGGCTGGAACATACAGAGTTAACTTGCAAACCCTTAAGAAAAGCAAAGGCTTTTATGATGGTGTTTATCTCAGCTAGGAGACAGAAAGTCTATAGCTAGGAGTCCTTTCTGTTGTCTGGAAATAGAAATAATTACAAGTTTCAAATGTAAAAGTGTTTAATTGTTTTACGACTTCCAGTTCTAGGCAAACTTCTGAGAGATAAGTATTTTTGACACAGAGGTGCTAAATTTTTAAGTTTCTGTTAGCCTGGGAACTGAAGGCAGAGGTGACAAAGAATGATGTAATCTGAGATAACACAGCAGTAATGTTTGATAGCAATTTAAGAACTATCTCAGAGAGTGAGTCTATGCATTTTGTATCTTGCCTTTGGACTTAAATCATCCATCTTCAGCACTTCTCATCTGCATTTACTTTGCTCTGTAGGTCAGAGTCAGATCATAGTATCTCTCTTAGAGATAGTTAGGAATATGGTAAGATTAGTTTAGGAGTTTTCTGTATTTATATGAGACTGTCTTGCAATGTTGTTTTAAAATATTTCCTGTGATTCTGAACTTTGCTGTCACTGTGCTGAGTTATTGAGTATTGCCTTGTGCTTTTATTATTTAGTATTAAATATATTTAAACCTTTTAATTGTGGCTGGTTTGTTTAGAGATATTTAAGCTCTTAGCGTACTTGCATATGTATTTGGTGACACTGTATAGGCCACTCCAGTAGCCTTAAAAGTCTTGGTCACACTTACCATTTGTATAACAGTAACATTACACAGTAGAATTGGTCACCCTTTGGGAAGGGCCTTATACTAGCTGATAAGTTGTGGTTGGTGGCAGCTGGTACTACCTTATAGTCTAGGCAGAAGAGGCATAGCTAGTGAACCTGTGCCAGCCTTCCCCATGAGTGTCTGTGTGTTTGCAAATAAATCAAATCTCAAAGTGTGTGTGTGTGTGTGTGTGTGTGTGTGTGTGTGTGTGTGTGTGTGTGTGTGTGTGTGTGTCAGCTACTTGGGCATGGACACGAAGCACTGGTTGGACAGAGAGGGTGCTGGTGATTTTGGCTTAACCACTCGGCTGAGATCTTAACCCTATAGCTGTACCAGTGGGGAGTCGTCTTGGGGATTTGGAGAAAGAGGGAGTAACCAGCCTCAGACTGGCTGTGATCTCTGTGTGCTCTTAAGGGAAATTGTACTTTACTGTGTGTGTACTTGTCATCCTTCCAATGTGCACGGCCCTCACTGGTGCTAGTGGTGGGGACGAAGGCTCCTGGATTACTGGGCCAGTGTAGGGGCATCACAGAGGTCCCGTAAAATACTGAGTGACACTTCTCATCCAGTGTATGGTTGGTTCACCAAACTTGCTTCTGGTAGAAGATTACGGAGTATCTGCTGCAGGACCTCCAGATTCATGAACAGTTTTTATCCAACTGCAATAAGACTCATTAATGCAGATATAAATCTGGATGTATCAAAACTATAATAGATTGTTACACTCTCATTCTTTTTCTTTTTTTTCCATGCAGTAATTCTATTTATTTATTGCATACTAAAATGAATATACTCTCATTAAAGTGCAATTCCAGTCACTTCCTTATGTGCAATATCACCCAGTCTCACCTCTGGGTAAAGTGTGCTTTTCTTTCCATGTGTTAATTATCTAGTAGTCAGTGTTGTCCAATGTAATAAATAGTGTACAAGCATGTGCAACAGCTGCTTAGATATTTAGTTTTCTACTATAGTTATTGTTTATTTTTAATACCTATCATGTCTCTTTTTGTGTTTGTTTTCTCCTGTAAAAGAGCTGACACTTGAAATTTCATTTAGGTAGCACTTGTGTTTCCTAAATAACAATAAAGTTTCTTTGAATCTTTGAATCAGTACAATGTTTTACAAAATTAATCAACATTGCAAAATAGTGGAAGTGCATATATGTCACCTGAGTTAAACAAAGCAACTTAAAATTTAAGCCAAAATAAACAAAATATGAACCATTGTCAGATTTGCTGTATACAACTTTAACTTCTCCAAATCAATTGTCATGCTTAATAGTATTTACCTATCTTATGATGGGTGCTATTTAAAATCTTTGTTCCTTACTTAGAATACAGTGAATCTAGTAAAAATATTCATTTGATTTCAGCAATATCATATACCTTTTTATCTGTTCCTGTCCCTGCCAATCATTTGGCTGATCACTGAGTTTTGCTCATTTGTTCCCTGCACAGGGTAAGAACAGAGTCCATGCATTCATCATATGAAGCAGGAGTCAGCTATGGAAAAGCTATCAAACAGGCAGCCATCAAGGTGTGCGTTACTAGCTACTCCCCCAACTGTTGGCATGTGCACTTACTAAAGCAAAGGCATACAGTATCACTGCTTTATGCACATGCTCACTTCTGCACATGTGCATTGACATCTGCAGTATGGACAATGCTTTGGCAGCGTCATGTGTGCATCCCTGTCCCCTTTAGTTTTACATAGGTGTGCTGGGTCACCACCCTTTCTGAAGATGGATGAGGGGTTCAACTAGTGTCTTTAACACTCTCACTGTCCTTTAACCAGCTGGGTTATATTTATAGCTTTATCGCTCTGTGCCATAAACTCTGCTTATCCTGTACCTTTTTCTTTTTCTCTAGCTCAGACCAGATTATTCATTTTCTCAAGTAGTATAAAAAGAAGTTATGTTCTTACCATAACGTTCCATGTTAGTTGTCTTCTTCTCGCCTTCTTCTTGCTGGATGGGTTCGGAGCCGACCTCGGCTCCGACTCGGCCACTCTAAAGCTCGAGAGTTGGTTCTACCGGCTCGAGGCTCCCCTTATATCCCACAATGCTAGGCGTGAGTTACCTCAGATCTCGTTTGTAAGCTAGGCCCAGCCTATAATAGTAATAGAATAATTAGTAACAAAATCCACCTCTATAAATAAGGGAGAAGAGAAGGGTGACCTACATCCTGATCCAGGAAATATGCACAGAAGAGCATATACCTAAAGTACAGAGGTGGTAGAAAGAGAGGTCACAATCACAACTCCTCTAGGTCTGTCCAGGCCAGGGGGCAGGAGGGGGGACGAAGAAGAAGGAGAAGAAGACAACTAACATGGAACGTTATGGTAAGAACATAACTTCTTTATGTTAAGTTGTCTATCTCACCTTCATTCTTGCTGGATGGGACCGCCCCTAGCACCTTGTCCCGGTGGCCTAACGGAACAGACTCCTGAGAACAGTGGAACCAAAGTTAGCTCTATGCCTAGAAGCTAAATCCAACTTATAATGAGAAATGAAAGTGTGAGGAGTAGCCCAAGTAGCCGCTGCACAAATGGTGTCAATAGGCAGTCTGTCTTGGAAGGCTAAAGAAGTAGCCAAAGCTCTGGTGGAATGGGCCTTAGGTTTATTAGGCAGCTTTTGGTGTGTAATTTCATATACAAGGGAAATCAAAGATGTTAGCCATCTGGATAATGATACCTTTGAAACTGAAAGTCCCTTTCTGCCTTCCGCATAGGAGACAAACAGCTGGTCAGATTTTCTGAATTGTTTTGTTCTATCCAAATAGTATCTCAATTGACGATGAACATCCAGGCAGTGTAATTTTTGTTCAGACCTATTGGAATATTCTGGAAAAAAGACAGGGAGGTCAATGCTTTGATTTAGATTTGACGTCGAGACTACCTTAGGCAAAAAGGACGGGTTCGTTCGTAAGGATACCCTGTCCTTATGAAACAATAGATAAGGAGGTCGACAGCTGAGTGCTTGAAGTTCTGAAACTCTTCTAACTGAAGTAATAGCTACCAGAAAGAGAGTCTTCCATGATAGCAATTTTAAAGAACAGGAGACTGCAGGTTCGAAAGGGGAAAGAATCAAAGAAGCAAGAACTAAATTTAGGTCCCAAGGAGAAGGAGGATTTCTTATAGGAGGTCTGAGAAGAAAAACTCCTTTCAAAAAGGCTTTGCAAAGCTTGTGGGACATTAAGGCAGATTCAGAAATACCCACATGAAAGTTAGAAATAGCTGCCAATTGAACTTTAAGAGTTGAGGGAGATGAACCTGCATGGAAGAGTTCAGCTAGAAAATCAAGGACTATTTGGATGGAGGCAGTGAAAGGATCTATGTCCCTTCCTTGAGCCCAATATGTGAAGCGTTTCCACTTACTCAAATAAATCTTCCGAGTGGAAGATTTATGGGAAGCTATCAAAATATCTCGAACGGAGTGAGATAATTGAGGAAGCCTGGCTAAGGTTGGAACCGGAGGAACCAAGCAGTGAGGTTCAGAGAGGGGAGGGAGCGATGTAACTGACCCGACTGATGGATTAAAAGATCTGGAACTAGGTCCAGATGCCACGGTCGCTCCAATAGAAATTGATGTAGAAAGGGGAACCACACCTGTCGAGGCCAGTAAGGAGCAATGAGGATCAATGAGGCCTTCTGAGCGATAGCTTTCTGTATCACTTGAGAGATTAGTGGGAAGGAGGAAATGCATACAGAAGTCCCCGGGCCAAACTTGGACTAGAGCGTCTCTGCTGGGTTGGCCTGGTAAAGGGAATAGAGTGAAGTATTCTCTGCACTTGCTGTTTTGGGGAGTAGCAAAAAGATCGCAGCAAGGCTGACCCCACTTGAGGAAAATTTCTCTCACAACAGAGTCTTTCAGAGACCACTCGTGAGGCATGAGGATAGCTCTGCTCAACTTGTCCGCAATTTGATTGGACTTCCCGGGGATGTGCGTTGCTATCAGAAACCGCTGAGAAGAAATCGCCCATTGCCACAATCTGAGTGCTTCTCGACACAGGGGTATGACCTGGTTCCGCCTTGTTTGTTGATGTACCACACTACAGACATATTGTCTGTCTGGATTGCAATCGTTCCCAAGGGAAGAGAGTCTTGAAGGGCTTGCAACGCTAAAAGCACTGCTCTCATCTCCAGAACATTTATGTGCAAGTGGCATTCGTTTGGTTGCCATGTGCCCTGGACCGTCCTGCCCTGATAATGCCCCCACCCGATCAGGGAGGCATCCGTTGTCAGAGTAGCAACCGGAGGGTGGAACAAAGGGTCTTCCCAACAAGAGCTGAGGGGAAGACATCCACCACATGATATGATTTCTGCACGCCTGCGTGATCATAATGGTGTGGGACATTGGAAGTTGCTGGTATGACCATTGTGTAAAGAGCATCCATTGAAGGATCCGCATGTGGAATCTGGCTAATGGAAGCAGAGGTATGGCCGCCGCCATAATTCCCAACACTTTCAGAACTAACCTGGCTTTGATTCTGTTGTTGTTGAAAAGGAGTGAGACCAGTTTGTGAATGTCTGTTATTCTCTGATGTGTTAGTCTCGAGACATGTCTACTGTGTCTAGATTTGCGCCTATGAAAGTAATAGTACGACAAGGCGACAAAACAGACTTTTCGCAATTTATTGAAATGCCTAGCTTTTGACAAATGCGAAAGGTGTAATCCTGGCCATCAGAAGGAGATGCTTGGTGGGAGCTGTGAGGAGCCAGTCGTCCAAATATGGAAACACCTGGAATCCTTGTCGTCTCAGGTGAGAAGCTACCACTGCCATGCATTTGGTAAACACCGGGGCAGTGGTGAGACCAAAGGGCAGGGCCCTGAACTGAAAATGACTGGTTCCCAGCCTGAAGCGGAGGAATCTTCTGGAGCGTCTGTTCATTTTTATGTGATAGTACGCATCCTGAAGGTCTATAGAGCACATCCAGTTTCCTTTTCCCAATAGGGGAAGGATGGATTGCAGAGTGACCATCCGAAATCTTGTTTTCTTGACTGATCTGTTCAAGATACTGAGATCCAAAATTGGTCTCCAGTCCCCTGTTTTCTTTGGAACTAAAAAGAACCTTGAGTAGATTCCGGACCCTTGCTGGTCTGCTGGAACTGGCTGAATTGCTCTTTTTGCAAGCAGTTTTGAAATTTCCAAAACCGCTAGATCCCTTTGAGCGGGTGGAACATCTGGAAGGGATTTTTTGATTGATTTGGAATCAAGAAAGGGGATAGAATAGCCTTCGGAAATGACAGACTGTACCCATTTGTCTTGAGTCAGGGATAGCCAGGCTTCTGGGTACAGTGACATTCTTCCCCCGACTGCCTCCGAAGGTGGGCAGTTGGGCAACACCTCAGGGATGCTGAAAAGGCTTATCAGAGAAGACTTCCCGATTGCCCTGGTTCTGCGGAGCCCCCCTGCCTCGAGGGCGACGTCTACCATTGTTATTCCCCTCTGCCTCTGGCGGAACGACTTTGTGCCAGGCGAAGTCCCTTGAGATTGTTTACGGAACCACATTTTCCCACTTTTCTGGCCTTTGGGGTAAGGCCTAGAAGGAGTAGAAAAACGGACTCCGACAGCAGAAAGAGTCTTGCCATCAGTCTCGCACCTAGTCAAGGTTTCTTTCACTTGAGGACCAAAGAGGGATGATCCATCAAACGGGGAGTTAGTGAAAGACGCCTTGAAGGGGTCCGCAAAATTGCATAGCCGCATCCAGGCATGCCTACGTAAGGCCACACCTGTCCCTGCGGCTACTCGCTCCATCAGCCGCATAAGAAAGGAGGCGCATGGAGGAGTTGGCTATGGAGTTAAGGGTAGCCAGCTGAGTGTTCATCTTATCTTGAAAACCCGCAGCTGTAGGGTCCTTCAACATATCACTCGCTTCTTTAATCAAGTCCCTTTGAAGACGAAAGTGAAATGGCACAGGTAGTTCAGCTTAACGATAGTAAATGTCGCTGATGAGAACATCCGCTTCCATCTGTCCATGGACCTAGATTCCTTGTTAGGTGGATGGACAGGTACTGAAGGATCAGCTAGTTCCTTCTTAGTGGCAGCAGCTACCACCATAGCATCCACAGAAACTCCCTTTGTCAAGAACTGTTTGTCTGCTGGTGCCGTTATGAATTTTGAGGGTCTCCTGGGAGTGGGGTCCACCGAATCACGAGCCGCCCATGCCTTTTTAGCTACCACCTGCATGAGGGGGTCAAGGGGAGACACCCAGGAGGTGGAAGGACGAGAGCCGAACGCCGGAAGGTACACAGATTCATCCTGCGAAGGGCTGAGGGCTGGCCAATTTCCCTCTGTTTGAGGATTTCGAGAATGTCTGCAAAGGAGACATCTTCAGAAGGGGAACGGGGAACCCTCGAATCATCTAAATCTGTGTCAGATGTGATGGACTCAGGTGAGTCAATGTGTTTCCTCTTACACTTCCTCTTCCGAGGGGCTCTTCTGCCAAATCAGGAGAGGCCTCGAAGAGGATGAAATACCCACAGGGGTTCCTGAGGAGCTGGCTCTCTGCGGTCCGGGATGAGGGAGTGAGTCGACTTGACCTGAGGCACCGTGAGGGAGGGGCGGACGGAGCCGACTGTGGAGTAGAGCCAGGCTCTATCTCACTCCCCATGACCTCGAACGCTCCCCTCTCAGGCAAAGCCAGAGGTCCCCGCCCGGAAGCTGAGAACCTCCTCGGCACCGACAGTGATGGCTCCGAGGCCGGAGCCGAACTCACCAGCGCAAGCTCCGAGAGGAAGAGCCGGGGGGGACAAGGGTCCCATGCCACTCACCCCGGCGGGGCAGACGAGGGAAGTCGGGCGCCGAGAATGCTCGCAAGAAGAAATCGGAGCCGACGACGGAGCCGAGGACACCTGTATCGGCTCTGACGCTGCCACAGTCTCGGTTCCGACGCCTGCCCGAGCTCAACGGAGTCAGAGGAGGAATATATTGATGGAGGGCAGGCATCGACTGATGAGTCGGGCTCTGAAGCATTTGGGCCAGTGCCTCGGACTTAAGAAGTCGACTCACTACCCTCTGAAGGTCATGATCCGACAGCCTCGATGACCTAGAGGAGTGATTTATGGCTCCGTTCAGACAGCAGGGGGGATCCTGGAGCCGAATGAACGGAGCCAAGGGATGGTGACCTGGACCTCTTCCTAGATGTCGGCTCCGAAGGTCTGGTCGGAGCCGACACGGAATTTTTAATACCTCGGCTCCAGCCGAGCCGAGGGAACCACAGAAACTGTGGACTGAGACTCATCGGCTCCAGCCGGGGCCGATGTAGGCGGAGGTTTAGAAGCCTTAGGTGTCGGCTCAGTTGCTGGAGCCGAAGACCTAGAAGCCTTGGAGGGCTTCCTGAAGACACAGTAAGGGAATCCTCAGGCTTGAGTAAACCTCTTAAAATTAATTTAATTTTTCTTTCCTGCAGGACCCTGGGACTGAAGCCATGGCAAACAGCACAGGAGTCCTGCAGGTGCAAAGGTCCCAGGCAGTAGACACAAGAAGTGTGACCGTCTGTCAGAGACATTTTCTGACAGCACGCATCACACTTCTTGAAGCCTGAGACCTTTGATTCTTTAGACATTCCGAAAGTGCAATCACACACACAGTCAAAAACACACTGATTACACCCTGTCTAGTTTTAGCTTAAAATAAAACAACTAACTAGGTTTTAAATTAAGAAAATAACACACACACGCACCCACTAGGGAATGGAAGAAGGCCTGAAGGCCCGAGGGAAGAACTTAAAGTTCTTGTGGGGAAAAAACAGGAATTTTAAGAAAAAGGGGGCAGAATTCCTCTAAACTAAGGGAAATAAGTATAAAAATTAAAAATAAAGGGGTTTAAATTCACTAACTTTACAAGAAAGTCACTTACCAAGAACCGGTAGAAAACCAACACCTCGATCGCTGTAGCGGCAAACGAGATCTGAGGTAACTCACGCTTAGCATTGTGGGATATAAGGGGAGCCTCGAGCCGGTAGAACCAACTCTCGAGCTTTAGAGTGGCCGAGTCGGAGCCGAGGTTGGCTCCGAACCCATCCAGCAAGAATGAAGGCGAGATAGACAACTTAACATCTCTAAGCTGTGAATCTTCAGAGGTGTGTGAAAAATAAATATACTATGAACTGTATAGCAGTGATTTCGGGTTCATTTATTATGTGACTGTTTTGCCTGACAAGTACAGTTACTGTGTGGATATTTACAAATATAAATGGCAAAAGATGTGACTCAGACAACGTTAGTAGTAGAAGAAGACAAATCAGTTGGTTTACAGAAGTAAAGTTCATTAAAATTTGCTACCAGAATGCACATCCTTGCTTCACATCAATACCTTAACACTAACCACCCCGCAGTGGTGGAACTAGTGTGTGCACTGCTGTCCACGTTGCCTGTTTCCATTCCTCTGAAAATAAGATCATGATGGGGAGACTTGATACTATGTCAGTAACATGAACAATGAAAAGCAAGCTTCCTATCTAGAACACTGCAATGGGCAGTAAAAGGCAATTTGTGTCTGGTTACTTTGTAAATTCAGTTGTGTGCTGTATATTCTGCTAGGAGTGATAGTTGTATTGGCTTTAAATCCTTCAACAATGCTTTATTCCAAGATTCCTGTGCATGTCCCATTTTGGTTAAATGTGAAAGCAGCAGTCAAAATTGCTTATTAAGATCCTTCTGATAAGAAGTCACATGTAACTGACACATTTGTTTGATCAGTGATGGCTAGTTGAACAGGAAATTCAGTTGCTGCTATGGCTTTTGCTAAAATAATATATCATGATGCTTTATCTAGCAAAGTGACAGCAGGAAGCTCCATATGAGCATTTTTCTATAAATAATCTATGTATAATAATATGCTTTTAAGCATAAGCTAAGTAGATAGAATATAAAAGCAAAGGTAAAAGTTCATTTGGAGATCCTAATTTACTGAAGGCTCACCATGTCTTGTCCTGTCTCTCCTTTATAATGCAGCAATTTATTTGGGAAGAACTCCATTACAGTGACCATATTTAGAAGCTGAATTTATACTCAGAAGCACATGAACTCAGCAAGCCTGGAAAAATCTTATTAAAGAGTTCTATCATCTCATTAATGGAGGTCTGGGGTTTATTAAGGAAAGTGGTCTGGTAATAACAGTTTTCTACTCATCTCAAGTCTGCAGCAGTTTCTAATACCACTTACCCCTGCAGTTCTTAGTCGCATAACTCTCAGGGCAAGCAGAGAGGAGAGGTCATTTAGGCATTTGGGATATCAGATGCCCTAAACTGATGACAGCAGAAATTCCCCCCGTTCTTTTTCATACAAGTGTTACAGGCTCACATAAACTACTACAATGGGTAGCTAAGATTTTATTTTAATGATTTATATTCATTTATTTATTAAGATTAGTACATAAATAGTAATTCTGCATCATTATACATTTCAGTTTGAATACTGGAATATAGACATTACTTTTTTCCATTGAGTGGGAGTTAAATCGCAGTCTTTCTGACCTTCTGACATGTAATATTAGCATGCAACCGTTTGTCAGTGAGGAAGATGGGAAGAAAGTTTAATAAGCTGTTATAAACTACAGTCTAGAAGTAATTATTGTAAACTGGGTAACAACCATACCTCTCAAGTATACCTCATTTTAAGGAGTGTGCCTCATTTTGAGTTTTAAAAGGTCCACGATCCTCTCTGTTCCACAGTGAAAGCATCTGACACACATTCAGAGTTGCAAATCTTTTAATTAGTATAGATGGAAAACAAGTCTGAATCATATTACTTCATCAAAAGAATGTTTAGTAAGTGTAAAATAATACATTTAACCATCCTGTAAGCTTCCTAGTTGACTTGGTTAGTAAGCTGTTAGTATGTGTCCCACATTTTACCCATTTGCTCTACATTATGAGAGATAGTTTTCCACATTTTGGAGATGGAAGGTTGATCACTAAGATGCAATCATTATGAGTCATGGTCTACATTAATGCTAACATGCAGACTGCATGAACGCACGTACAACTGGAATCTAGCAAAATATCATTTGTTTACTAAAGTGCCAAGTTCAGGAATAGAACATGGAAACAACTCTGGGCAGACAAGAGTCAGACACAGTGAGAATGCACACTGCATTCAGCTATCAGAGTTCAGGCTGTAGCATACCTCAGCATACACTGTAGGAAAGACAGTCAGTGCAGACCCTCATATAGTCCTCTGATATCTCCATACAAGTGGCACTCTGCAGAGACGAAAGGACAAAGGTCTGAAGTTTCCCTCAAACAACCTCCAAAGACACACACAATCTGCTGCCTACTATCATACTGAGCATGTGAGGAATAATGGCTATATCCATGGGGAATTGGAGATAGGACTGACATGGTACTGGACTAGCCTTACAGAAATGTATAATGCGAACCCCCATAAACAAATATTTAAATCAATTGTGCACTTCCCCACTCCTGCTAATATAAAGAGCAAATATAATTTCCTTCACAAAGTTATTAAGTTGTTTATATTAGCAAGGCTATCAGAGGCTGTAACAGAATTGTCATTAATGAACACGTAATGCAAAAAAACACCTACACAATAAGACCTTGGAACGAGTGGCATTAGCTGGAGCAACCATGTGCTCTGCTCTATTCATCCACTGGAAGGTTAAGGGTATGTAGAAGAGAATGAAAGAATATGATATCTGCACAACAAACGTTAAGAAGGGTCACGGCTCTAATACTTATTCTGTATCAAAAGCTTCAAAATGTCCATGTACACACACACACACACACACACACATATATATATATATATATATATAGATATATGTGTGTGTGTGTGTGTGTGTGTGTGTGTGTGTGTGTGTGTCTGTGTTTGTGTGTGCATATGTGTGTGTGTGTGTGTTGTGTGTGTGTGTGTGTGTGTGTGTGTGTGTGTGTGTGTGTGTGTGTGTGTGTGTGTGTGTGTGTGTGTGTGTGTGTGTGTGCTTTGCATAAGAAAAGTTAACTTCCAAAGGAGGTTGCTAACCCTGATTAAAACAGTCTGGCTGGCAGAAAGAAAAAGCAGTACAAATGAAAAATATCTACCTTACAGTTCATTTCTGGACTGCATCAGATTAGTTGCTGGTATGCAAAGAAAAAAATGTGGTTTAGTTTATCAGCATGACAGACATATCAGACTGAATTGCTGAACTACAAGATATGGCTAGCAAAATGTATAACAATGCAAGAGCTTCGATGTGCAGCTGAAAGGTATGGATAGTAAAGGGTAGCACTATCATATGACATCCCCCCACATCACTATGCCATAATAAACAGTCATGTCATGGCATGACCAACAATATTAACCATAATGTTAATGTTATCTGACTTCTCTGAAATCTGTAGTTACCATCATCTGTAAAATAAAATAGTTGGTGGTAGTTACATTTCACCAAGCTGATAAAAGTAGGTAGCAGCTTCAGATGTGTGAGTGGATCACAATGCTTCTTGGGATGCCCTATGCTGCAAACACAATTATGACATTACATCTGATCTTTTTAACTTTGTTAAATAAAACAACCTTAGTAGAGCGCTACGTGTATTAATTCATTTTCTGGAACAGTATACCAATTGTTATTTTCTATGTAATTCAATGACTGTCCAAGAGATGGCAGTATCTGCAAGCATAACACATGAAAGAACATGCTGACACTTACAATGGCTGATGAAATGTGAAAAAAAAAAACACTCAAAAAAACTACAGGTCTCTTATAAATAGTAATAATAGATGTTTCTTGTGCATCTTAAATTAATAAATTGCCACACAAAAGTTATCAGGCAATGCTTTATTTCCTAACTTAATACTATAGTAAGGAACCTTAGCACTGATTTTTTTTATTTCCCCTTCAAATATGTTTGCAGCTAAGAATATATTAGTCTAACAATTTTGTACAAGGAAATTCAGCTTTTGAGCACGCATATCTTATGTCCTTTGTATGCCACGTGAAGCAATGTAAAGAGCTCTATTGCAAGTTTTGAATGGCTACTATTCAGTCAATGCTCAACATGGGTGATGGTCCAAATTCAACAAGCTCTGAAGTTAATGCAATTTCATCATCATCATCATCATCATCATCATCATCATCTAATGAAGAGAAAAATGTAAATGAATGAGGAAATTAACAGAAACTAAAATATCAGCACAGGCAGAAAAATTTAGAAGATAGGTAGATAAATATAAAGAAAAAGTACAAAATAAGCAATTTATTGATGACCCAAAATAGTTTTATAGAGAACTAGGAAACAAGATAAAAGGAACTGAACACCACTAAAAACAAAGGTAGATACATTTTGGAGAAATAACCATGAGGATCCTGTGGAGCATAACAAAGATGCTAAATGGATAGAAGAAGTAAAAGCAAGATTAAGAAGTTCAAAGGTACAGGATGTGAAATGGGATGAAGTAAGAGCCAGAGAGATTGAATCAAAGTTAAGAAAAGCTCCTAACTGGAAACCCCCCAGCCCACATGCAGTACCTAACTTCTAGCTAAAAGTATTAAACTCTTTGCATGAAGATTTAGCCATGAGTAAGAACTATTTATATGCACACCCTGAACAGACACCATCTTGGTTAACAACAGGAAAAACAATGCTCCTACTTAAAAGTGAACCTGCAAGCTATCCTAAAAACTATAGAGCAATAACTTGCCTTCTGACGAAGTATAAACTATACACTGGAATTGATGCCGACAATGTTTATAGTCATTTAGAAGAAAACTCTATCATGGCAATAGAACAATAGGGTGATAAAACAATGTCATGGAACAAAGGATCATTTGTGGTCAAAGTCATAATTGAGAACTGTAAATAGGGAAGAATTCAAGTATGGGATAGCTGGGCTGCAAAAAAGCATTTGACAGTATACCAAATTCATGGATAAAGGAGTGCTTAAAATGTATAAGATACACTCTACATTGATTGATTACATAAAAGTGACCATGAAACAGTGGCAAACCACTTTGCAGTTAAGTCATGATAAAGGACACATTTTTATTTCAGGGATAAAAATTCAAAGGGGGATATTCCAGGGTGACTGTCTGTCACTGCTGATCTTTTGCT
Source organism: Protopterus annectens (assembly GCF_019279795.1). Lineage (NCBI taxonomy): Eukaryota > Metazoa > Chordata > Ceratodontiformes > Protopteridae > Protopterus > Protopterus annectens. The sequence continues at coordinate 1,206,600,146 of NC_056727.1, forward strand.
TTGCCCTTAACCCATTTAGCTGTCTGCTAAACACTTTAGGTCATGGCTACAATTTGGTTCCCCGAAAAGCAACAAAGTGTAAAGACTTCTCATCTTCTTTTTGTTGATGATTTAAGACTATATAGTTCATCAGATGAGGAACTGAATGCAGAACTGCAAGTGGTCAAAACTTTTTCAGATGCTATAAGAGTGTCATTTGGTCTTGATAAATGTGCAAAAGCAACCTTTAAAGCAGGAAAGCTGCAGTACCAATTTATTTATTTATTTACTTTATTTGACCTTTGTTTACCAGGATAGTCTGATAGGTTTAAAACTTAATCCGTTTTCAGTTGAGGTCCGGGGAGAAAAGCTCCAAATTACTTATTTAATATACAATATATTGCAGTTCCTTAGCTTAATACAGAGAAGTAAGTGTTCCATTATTTCAGTGGTCAGACAAAAAACAAACTTTGCAATTTACTACCAAACAATAATGTTAGCAATTTACTACAACAGGAGCTAATGTAATATAATATATAGTATGATACATTTTTAATACAGTAAAGAGTAGCTTCCGTAGTATTATAGACATCATTCTGGGACAAGAATGTGATATAAAAGAACTTGAGCAAGAGGGAGTATATAAATATTTGGGAATTGAAGGATCAACAATAAAACATGAACAAATATGAATAAAACTTAGTAAGGAATATTTTAGAAGACTTAAATTAATACTGAAAACAGAGTTGACATCTAGAAACCACACACAATACATACCCAGTCACACATGGTACCATCACAACTTCAAATCATACACATACTCACACAAAGACATACTCGGAGGCTCTGATCAAAAATTTACCAAAACAGCAGAGGCCACCAAAGCAGACACCCAAACAACTACCACCTCACGACCCAACACATGCAACACATAGACCACACAGTCAGAGTGTCAAACAGTCACAGCCCTTAAGGCCAAACAAAATGCCAGACACACTTGTCATTGGTGATTCCATAGTCAGACACACTGACGCCCCGCTCACCAGACTGAGTAAAGAGAAGGTCACAGTAAGCTGCCTGTCAGGCGCTAGAATCCGCCACATAACGCAAGCACTCAGGTCTCTCAACAGCAGGTACAAGTACGACTCAGTCATTGTCCACGCTGGTGTCAACGACCTGAGACGCACTCCTTGGACTACATGAAAAGGGACATCGAGGAGCTCTCTGATTATGTAGCCCAGGCAGGTATGACCCTGACCTTGAGCAGTATCCTACCTTCACCTAGAATGATGCCACAATACAGTGATAAGATGATCAGCTTTAATAATTGGCTTAAATTCTGGTGTCATTCAAAGGGGATCAAATGTCTGTCTGCCTGGGATGACATGCTGGACAAGCCACGCTGCTCAAGGGACGGCTTGCACCTGTCACCCTGGGCTTCCGGATATTGGCAAAGGCTCTTGCCACCCCATAGTGCCTTTTTAGGCAAGGCTCAAATTCTAAACCTACCACCCTAGAACACCAAAAAGGAAAAACTAAGGGTAATGCTGCTCAATGCCAGAAGTCTCAATCTCAAGATGCACGCACTCGAGGCCCTTCTCAATATGGAGAACATCGATGTCTGTGCTGTGACAGAAACCTGGTTCAAGGCTCCTGAGAGCACCCCAGCACTAACAGGTTTCACCTCATATCATGCCCGCCCCAAAATCCGGACAACACCAAGAAAGGAGGGGGTGTCCATATTCATAAAGGACACCCACACCTCAAGGTTGGTGGCAACGCATGATGCATCGGAGACCATCCAGGTGCAATTAACCATAGGCAAGACTGCTCTGCAATTTGTAGCATGTTACAGGCCACCCTCTCAAACTCAGGAACCTCACATGGCCTTCCTGAAAACATTGGAGGGATAAATGTATCTCCAAACACCATCATACTAGGTGACTTTAACTACCCTAATATAGACTGGGAACACTACTCAAGCCCGAACACTCTAACCCAAAGATTCCTGGAGTTCATAAACTCAAATGCCATGGAACAACTAGTCACCATCCCCACAAGAGGAGAAAACATACTTGATCTCATCATCACGAACATGGGATCAAAATGTTCAACACCGAAGTATACCCCTCACTGGTGAGATCAGATCATAAACTAATCTCGCTGGAGGTCCTCATCCCGCCCCACCTGAAACAAAAAGACCACAGTGAAAAACTTCTCAAAAGCCGATTTCACACTTCTAAAAACTAGTGTGGTCTCCTTTAAGGCCCCTGAGCCAGTGGTAAACATTACTCAAACCGCTGAATCACTTACAAATGCCTTCTACCAGCACCTACAGGACTGCATGGATCAGGCAATCCCAAACAAAACTAAGACTCTCTGTACCAAAGGCAAGCGCCCAGTCTGGTGGACCCCAGCCATAAACAAGCTCTACAACAAAAGGAGGAAGCTACTACAAGATAGAGCAAAATCCTTGAAAGGTAAGACACCTTTGATCATTATAAGTAAAAACTAAGAGCTCTCATAAAATCATCCAAGGCAAATTTTGAGAGAAAAATCGCCAAGGACTCTAAAGAGAATCATAAGGCCTTCTTTAGCTATGTTAGAAACCTAGGAGGAAACTCCCAGATATGCTCAGAATTAGTTCAAAATGATGTGAAAATTACTGAACCTACACACATTGCCAACATACTGGCTGACAGGTTCAGTGCAAACTTCTCCCCTCCCCAAAAGGAGAGATATCTATTCCAGAGGATTGTAGCCCCCAAACATCTCCAACGCCCAGGTGAGAACTGCCCTCACTAAGGCAAAACACAGCATCCATGGGACCGGATGGTGTCCCCGGCTGTGTGCTTCATGAACTCAATGAGGAATTAAACCCACAGTTAGGACAGCTGTTTAATCTTAGCCTCACCTCAGGATACGCACCCAAGGAGTGGCGCCGGCGACTGTGGTCCCACTTCATAAGGCGGTGCCTCCACAGACCCTGGAAATTACCGCCCCATTAGCTTGACAAGCCTTATCTGCAAAGCCATGGAGAGGATCATAATGGAACTCATAAATAAAGACATAGGGAACTTGCAGACTTTGGATCCAACTCAGTTTGGCTTTGTCAAAGGCAGATCCTGCCTCTTAAACTTGGTTGACTTTTTCGAGACAGTCACCAAGGCCATTGATGAGGGAAAGGCAGTCCATACAGCCTACCTCGACCTGGCAAAGGCCTTCGACACAATACCCCACTCAGGTATCATCGAAAAACTCATCAGCTTGAATGTAAACCCATACATCACAAGATGGGTTGCAAACTGGCTAAGTGACAGAACCCACAGGGTCAGAGTTGCTGGAGCCATGTCAGACTCAAAGCCTGTCACAAGTGGTGTCCCACAGGGCTCAGTCCTGGGTCCACTCTTGTTCGGCATCTACTTTTCTGAAGTACAAGCAAACACAGGAGGGTTATGGCTGACAAAGTTTGCAGATGACTGCAAACTGGGCCATAGTCCAAAACACATCTGACACAGATATCCTCCAGAAGGGCCTCACAGAAATGGATAACTGGTGCCAGAGCCATGGCCTGAAGTTAAACGCCAAAAATGCATAGTCATACCCTTTGGGAAAAACAAGGCTACCCCTAGCTACCATATAGGTGGCAATCCACTGAGCACAGAAAAAGTCATCAGAGATCTGGGGACCCAGGTTGACAGTAGCCTTCGCTTGACACTCATGTTGCTAAAGTAGTTAGGAAAACCTTCTATATCACCCACCTGATCATGAAGGGATTCACATCTAGATCAAGGAGGTCATCGTCCCCTGTACTCATCACTTATTAGACCTATGATTGAGTACAATGCCCCGTTTGGAATGTATCTGACCAGACACCTGCTGCAGCTTGAAAGGCCCCAAAAGTTCCTCACCAAAAGGATAAAGGGTCTCAAAACTATGTCTTATGCTGCCCGACTGAAAGAACTCCAGCTCTATTCAGTCTCATACCGCTTGCTCAGAGGTGACCTGTGCCTGACATGTAAGGCCATGTCAAACCCAGATTTGATGAATATGCTTCACCTCAAAAAATCTAGATCCCTCAGAACCACAAGGGCGGAGACTTAAACCTTGACACGGTTATAAATAGAACGTGCTGGAGGGACAGATTCATCACCCAGAGACTCCCTATGCTGTGGAACAAAATCCCGGTACATGTGAGGCAGAGCACCTCTCTGGTCTTGCTCAAGAGGAATCTTGACCAATGGATGGGAGATTGCAGATATACCCCAGGGATTACTTCAGCGTCACTGCTTGACAGAGGCACAGCAAAATGATAGGCATAGTTTTTATTCAAACTAAAGGGGTGGCGAAAGCCACATAACTATGGGCTAGGCTTATAAATGCCCTTGGGCAGATAGCCTAGTATGAACCTATGAACCTATGAACCTAAACACAGTCCAAGCTATAAACAAATTTGCTCTTCCTGTCCTAACTTACAGTTTTGGAGTGATTGACTGGTCCCAAAAAGTGTTGCAGAGGTTGGACAGGAAAACAAGAAGGTTGCTTCCTGCTCATCAAATTATTTATAAAATCAGTGCATACCAAGATTATGTATTCCCCGTTCTGAAGGAGGTAAGGGTCTCCTCAAAATTGATTACATGTATAGATTTGCAATCGTGGGACTGCATACATATTTGCTGACCTCACAAGACCCAAATATAGTGAAAGTTTTGAAACATGAAAAAAATAAATTTACAATGATTTCCCTGCTTAGTTTTCAGTGTCAGGCAGGAATGGAAATCAAACCAGAAGTAGATAAAAATCAGGCAGCAACTGAATGTGCCAAAAAAAAAAGAATATAAGGTAAAGGATCAGATAATAAGACAAGAAATGTAGAAAATGCATAAATATAGTTGCAAATATAGAAAACTCTTCGAACAGCCTCATGTTGATCAGGATTGAGTGCAGGAATGGTTAAGGAGAGGTGAATTTAAACCAGAAGATGAAAGGTTAATATTTGCAGCCCAAGATAGTGAACTACTTACACATTGGTTTACAAAGTCCATTGAACATGTGGGAAAAACAGACAAATGTAGGCTTTGTAAAACAGAATTGGAAACAGTGACACATCTTGTTGCTGGCTGTCATATACTAATGGCAGAAGGACTGTATACTGAAAGGCATAATAATATGGCGTGTTGCATTGGGGATTGTGCAGACATGATGGTATTGAAGTGGTTGAAAAACACTGGAAACATGAGCTACAAAGCATCATAGAAGATGATGAAGTTTATATCACATGGGATCACCCATTACCAACAGTTCAAAAAAATAGATGTGAGAAACCAGATATAGTATTCCATGAAAAGAAGATAAAAGTACCATTGGTCATTGAGATTGCTACACCCAGTGACTACAGCATCTTACATAGAGACACAAAGTCATAAAATACCAGGATTTGCAGGCAGAATAGAGGGCAATGTGGAAGAAGGATACCCAGACAGTTCCAGTAGTAGGCGAAGCAACAGGACTTATAAAAAAGAATTTGCAATCATACTTAGATATCTTACCGATACTTGTAACTTCATACGAATTGCAGAAGGAATCATTACTGGGCACATTGTGGGTGCTGCAAAGAGCACTTCTAGCTGACATCAAAGATTGAAACAATACTAATTTCATGAACTTTAATCATACTTTGACGTGGAATGGGGTCCATTCCCGTCATAATATTAAAAACTAAAAAGACTTACAAAAATTAAAGAAGGGCTGATAAAACTCAAAAGACTTAGAGAAATTAAAGAAGAGCTGATAAAGCATGAAAAAAACATTTTAAAAAGACAGGTCTCTTTTAGAAATAGTAATAGTAAATGTCTCTTCTGTGTCTTAGATGAATAAATGGCCACTGCACAAATTATCAGACAAAGCTTTATTTCTTAACTTAATACTATAGAAAGGAACCTTAGCATTGATTTTTTTTTGTTTGTTTCACCTTCAAATATGTTTGCAGCTAAGGGTATATTAGTCTAAAAATTTTGTACAAGGAAATTCGGCTTATGAGCATGCATATCTTATGTCTTCTGTATACCACGTGAAGCAATGCAATCCGACTCTGGCAAGTTTCGAATGGCTACTATTCAGTCAGTGCTGAACATGGGTGATGGTTCGGACTCATCATGCTCTGAAGTTAAGACAATGTCATCATCTAATAAAGAGAAAAATGTAAATGAATGAGGACATTAACAGAACTGCATGACAAGCAAAGAAAACATATTTATATAGCACTTTTCAAAAAAAAAAAAAAAAAAAAAAACAGCATTAATGTTTAGCAACAATAACACAACCCTTGAAATTGTATCAACATTTAAACTTTTGTGTATATTTAGCTTTTAGCATTACAATAATGGAAGTCATAACCCCCTTAAGACATGACTGACTGTGTTTTACTCCCTTTATGCAAAAGAAAGCATCTTCAACATGGGTTGGCATGTTTTCATGAAATTCTCATGGAATTAATTAAATGGGATATGTACTAATAGAAAAGTATTTGATTGTGCCATTAGATCTAAAGGTAATGGAACAGATTATATCTTGAATTTTAATAAAAAATTATTTTAATTAGATTTTCATGCCACAACATTTAATACTAAAAAGTTTGAAAATCTTTTCCAGTACAGAAACACATAGTCTTTTTATGATGAATGAGACAGCAACAGAATAAGTATCTGTTTTTAATAAAGTTTAACTTGAAACACTTTTGCCTTAAAATGGAATGTTCTGGAAAGGATGCTGTTGTTAGTTTCTAGTAGCCAGTCTGACCTTAATTTGAACCTACTTGCAAATGGCTATATCTTTGTAATCCTTTCAAAATGTCTTACATATTTTTAACAAGATACCTGCATACTCTTCCAATTCATCAAGCACTCCAACAGATAATTCCAAACTCAACATTGTTGGATATTATGGAACACCCTGCATATATAATGAGTGTAAAAAAAAACCTCAGTATATTCTAAAAAAATAATCTGTAAAGCTGAAGATACACCATGTTGTAAAATTTACTGAATGATTTTTGTATTTATACTCTGAATAAATAAATAATTGCATAAAGTGAGACACCTCACTTAAAAAATGTCAGCAAATTGATTTTGTGAATTTTTGGAAAATTAGTAAAATTCATAATGAGCATGTGAATTTGGAGGAGCTGGGAAGGGTGGTGGTTGGGATGGAATGGCTATTTGCTGGTTCACCCATTCCATGTGGAAGTGATTTTGCCCATGACTGGGCAAGTCCTTCCTGATGTGAATGGCATCTAAATCGAGAAACGTATTGCCATTAACATTTTACCATTGTAGGAATGAAAGAGAACTAACTGAAATTATATGTGGGTGCTGATGCATAGAATGTAAGTAGCTCAACCCATTAATAGCATATGAAACCCCCCTGATATACAGGAGTATGGAATGGAGAGGAGACCAAAAATAAATAAATAAGAATAAAAAAGAATATTAAACTAATCTTTTACTTACAAAATGTACTTCTTTGAGGAAGAAACCTATGCTCACTTTTTATGAACAGAATTCTGTTTAAACCAAGTGGGTGATCAGCATTAGGTTTTATCAGCCATACGAATTCACAATGTTCTAATAAACTGTTATAATACCAATCTCTGCTGTCCATTTGAACACATTTAAAAACTGAGAAAATGCTTTCTTGAACCTGAAACATATATTTGAATGTTCATACAATATATTAGCAGCATATTTTGTTCTAATCATATAAACATGTTCATGAATCCATTATAACACCATCCTAATGGTTTTAACCTTATAGAAGCTGTTGCAAACATGGTACTTGGCTACATAACCAGACCATTGTAACTGCAATGGCAATGTTCACCAGTAGTGAATATTTGTTCTACATGTGAAAGAAAAAACAAAGTGCCCCACTGATAAATCTGCAATGTCTGCATATGCAAGTCAAATTGCATCTTCTAGGTTGACAGAATCATAATTATATGAAAGAGATGTAATATCTTTCTGTTGTGCCAGTATAGATTTGTGTGGAGGAAATGGACATGGCTAAAGAGAAATTAAACTCATTAAGAGGAAATACCATAGCTAACTTGGCCAAGAAAGAACCATTAAAGGTAGAGAGGTAGTACTCTGCAAATTAAAGTAAATAAGGGAAGTCAAGCACTATGCACTAAATCCATGGAAAAGAAAACAAACTGATACTTCAAACACACTTTACTGTTGTGTTTTGAAGACATCTGTGATGACTAGCCCCATTCCTAGGAATACCCCACATTGGTACAGTCGGTTGAAATATCTGTGGACATACCCTCTGTTCGAGATTATTTTCCTGCTTACAGTATTTGCCAACTTGATTACTATACCTGGAATATGAGATGAGAGTAGTTGAGGGATGTTGCATTGCAGGGCCCATTGTCAAATTAAATAGTCTCTTTGCACTCTTGGAAGGATCTGTTTCCATTTGCTTGCTTGTGTATCAGACAATTGTAGTGCTGTCGATAATGTTTTGATTGTGTTCCAACTGAAAACTGTCATGAAATCTATTAGGGTTCTACAACCCACTTTCATTTACTTTTGGTTTACGTGAAGCAACTTCTCCTGTCAAATACATTCTTATTGGAATGACAAGTTGTTGAAAAAGGCTTCCCAAGCATCCAAAGAATCTGTTGCAAAGTATCATATCTTAGATCATGGTTGTAAAGTGATTGTTTGGGATAAGGTGTTAACATCTGTTCCAGAACTGGAGGAAATAAGGATATTTGGTTTACTGGGCAAGGCTAGATCATCTGGAAAGAGGGAGGGACTCCCATTGCAAAGTGTACCCTACTGAATGACTTTCAGAACCCATTTGTCTGAAACAATCTGGTGCCACAAAGAGAGGTGCAGACTTGGAGAGGGAGACATTGTTAGGGTGAAGTGGGACAGATTGAAAAGGCAAATAGTCAGTCTGACTTTTTGGATGGTCCTGAGTAGTTCTTGACTTTGAGATGCTTTCACTTTCTTGTCTTTCTTTTTTTTTTTTGAGCCTTCTTGCCATTGCATTTTAAAATTCTGTTTGTTGGTGCCTTGCTGCTTGAATTGCTTTTTGAAAAAAGGAACATTTTTATTCGCCCTAAAAAAGGAAATGAATCAACTTTCCTCTTAAGCACCTTAGGGGCCAAACAGAAATTCCTTGTACAGTTTTAACATCTTCAAGAAGGTTTTCTAAATGTAACTAAGCAAATCTTCTCATGAATAACCTAGAGACAGCAGCCATAGAGACCGTTTCCAGAGCATCATAAAACCACTTTAAGGCATATTTAATTACATGAGAAGCAGATACAAAAGAGGCATTCAAAGAAATTTTCACCAAATAAGAGGGAAATTTAACAGGTAATGTTTTCATGTTCACAAACAGCAGAACTAAAAACTTTAACATATGATACAAATGGGTTCTGAAAGCCATTCACCAAGGGTACACTTGGCAATGGGAGTCCCTCCCTCTTTCCAGATGATGCAATTCCAAATGTTAAAAGGGGTAGAAGAATAAACTTTCTTCCCAATTTTGTCAAAAGCTTTCCCATACTAGTCAGGGGTAATGAGATTAGCATTTTAATTTGTCTAGCAGAAACAGCTTTGGATAGGGAAATTACTGCTTTGTGGGTTAGAAAACAAACATTTGTGAGTCTGCGGTACCCTATATAACCCTTAGGACTTCCAGGGGCAGGATGCTGACTGCTGGGTAAACTAGAAGTTGTCACCAAAACATTCTTTAAAATAGATAAATCAGGAGGGAAAGCTGCAAATTGAGAAACATTCTGCTTTAAGAAATCATAATGCATATATATGGAAATAGGAGTTTCATTCTGATCCCGCTGAAACACCTCTTTCTTTATAGAAAAAGTTTCAGAAAAAGAAAGGTCTTCTGGAGGGAAGTATGAAGCAACACTTTCCTAAGAGTCAGAATCTTCAGGTAGTTAAATAAATCCTGAAGTACAACATTCTCCCTCTAATCCCTGCTCTTCTGACTGAATATCAGAATAAAAAGGCACTCTTTTTCTTTCCTTTCTTTTCTGAAGAGGAAGTAAAGGAAAAAAAAGCAATTAACTACCTAGCAAATCACAGCAAATATTCTCTGTCCATTGTATTGAAAGAAAAAGCCAAGTTTTTTGCCTTTTCTTTTCTTTTCCTGGGAAACTCCCTGGAAAAAACAGATCCAAAGTAGGCACACTATGCCAGGGCTCAGGCTCCCTTTCCCACCTATGCAGCAGACCTTCTTAATTCCCATCCCTGAGGCCAACAATAGTGGTTCTTTCTCATCTACAGAGAGCAACCCTACAGCCATAGAGGATATGCTTATCCCCTAGTCCTTAGTGGCTGGAGGTGCTACAACAGTGACAAGGGGAAATGATGAGCAGCTTGAAGAACCAAATCCAGCCACAGCAGTCACCCATCTGCATCTGAGGCATAATACCCAAAGACTCCCTGACAATTTTAATCTTCTTGTGGTCAGGGGAAGGAAGAACCAAGGAGAGTAGTGACTGCTCTACAGGTGCAGCTGCAAAGGAAGCCTCAAAGACAGTTAGCAGAGCCTGTAAGAGTCAGTAAACTCAGTGACAAATAAAACGTTGGTTTTGAGTTAAAAAAAAACATGACAGTCCCCTAAAGCACCCCTGGTACAGAATGATAGTCCAAACAAAATAAGTCTCATAGCATAAACAATATTAGTTCCACAGGGAAAAAAACACGAGTTTTCCTCAGAAAAATAAAATAGTGAAAGGTTTTCTAAAGAAACTGACTCATCTGCCCAGCCTAGAAGGATCATTAGCTGACAGACTGGCAGTTCCACAAAGCCTGTGAAAGGAGTGCACTTTGGCAGCGAGGAAGCTCTGAAGCTTTTAGTACTCTCATTGTTTTATATGGAGCTGTGCTCATGTTCCTGGCAGTTAAGTGTACATAGACAATCCCCTTTAACTTTGGTAAGATGGCTGGTTGGTCATATCCTTATCAGGATATAACCCAAATAACGTAGGCTATTGCAACTGGTGGCCCAATCATAGAACCTGGTAACTATAGACCTACTAGTCTCACTAGCCTCATATGTATATCTGTGGAGTGCATTATCTCACACTTCATTAATCTCAATGTTAAAAATTTCTCAACCCTGGACCATCATCAATTTGGCTTTATAAAAGAAGGTCCTGCCTCTTTAACCTCATTAATTTCCTTGAAAAAGTAACTGAAGCAATGGATAATGGGTTATGCAGTACATACAGCACATCTAAGTCTGGCCAGGGCCTTTGACACTATTCCCCATGCAATCATTATTGATAGACTTGTAAATCTGAATGTAAATCCATATAGTGTGCAATGCATAGCTAACTGGTTGTCTGATGACAGAAGTACCAGATGCCACTTCTTAAAGCTAAACAGTTAACAGTGATGTACTACAGGGCTCAGTTTTGAGCCCTCTCCTATTTGACATATATTTCTCAGACATTCAGGCCAGCATTTCTGGCCTATGGTTAACTACTTTTGCAGATGACTGTAAATTGTATATTGTTATTCAATCTTCAACTAACTCACAGTAGCTCCAACATGGCTTAGGCCATTTTAATAGCTGATGTATGGACAATGGCCTCAAATTAAATGGAAAAAAAAAACAGTTTCACTTATTGTATAGGAAATGTGCCCCTCCAATCAGCCACTGTTGTACGAGATCTGGGTACTCTTGTTAATAATTCATTAATCATCATCATGTCTAAGCAGTAATTTGGAAAAACTTTTATCTGGTCCATCTAATTTCCAAATACATCTTTGCTAGATCCAAAGAAGTCTTAATTTCCCTGTACTCATATCTTATCAGACCCATTATTGAACATAACACACCTTTTGGCATGTATTTATCTAAACATATCACGCAGCCTGAGAGACTTCAGACATTCATAACTAAAAAGATCAGTGATATCAAAATTCTTAGTTATCAAGAGAGACTGGCAGCCCTTTCAATCTACTCAGTCTCTTACAGACTCCTCTGTGGAGATCTATGTCTAGGCCTGTTTGAATTCCTATTCTGTCACAGAGCTAATAGCACATCATATACTCGGTTAAAGGAACTAAGCCTACATCAGCAGATAAATAAGACACATTGGCATGACGGATATCACTCACCTCATGCCAGGCAGAGTAGAATCCTTGCCATCTTCAATGTAAACCTAGATAACTGGATGAGCGGTCTCAAATTCTGTCCTGGTTTAGCTTGTCTTTTCCTCCATAAATCTAGAGGGAAATGTTGAATAAGTTTTTTTTTTTTGCTAGGTTTGAAAAGTTCTGCAGACCAATTGCCTAATACTTACCTATGAACCTATGAACAATGATCTAATATTGGACATTTGCAGTGTATCTGACTAGGATTTATTCTACTTATACTAGAAAGCCAGACAAATGTTAATAGTTGCTGGAGGCCTTTTGTAACATGTTAGTGCATGTCTAGTCAAAGTGGGCACCTGAGGAAAGTACAGTTGTGTAAGTCCTATTTACCTGTAACAGTAGATATTCAAATTTCATACTGCCTCAGTGGCATATGGGTTCTGTGCCTTTACTACCACCTACACTGGAAGCTTTCCAGAGCTCAGAATTCCCTCCTCTGACTCTCTGTGATAGTGGATTGGCTAATCCCCTCCCATCCGGGGAAGCCTAACCTTGTTACAAACAGTCAGTTATTCAGGCTTTTAGTGCTAAGTAGGGCAAACCAGGAAGGATCTAAACAAGAATTGCCTGAAACCAACCAATTCACAGCCATAAAACACCAAGACAAATAACCAAAGCCAGCCAACAACACAAGGTTTGATTCCATCAAACTGTTTACAAAATAAGGAGGATGCTAAAATAATTCCACAATAGCCAGTAAGGAAACTGTCTCCAACACAGGTTTTTACTAACTGAGCACTTTTGTTCTTTTATTTAACTAGAACTTCATCAGAGTTAAAAAACATGCACAAACTTTTAGTTATGTACTCACCATAACTTCAGATGCTTGGGATCCATCTCGCCTACATTCTGACTGATGGGTTCGGAGCCGATCCTCGCTCCGACTCACGCTTATGCCAAAGAGCGAAGTCTCTTATTGGCTGAGCTTACTATATCCCAGGATGCACCACTACCAGTCCCCCAGATCTAGTTTGTCCGCATACATGCACACACGCATACCCTGCTTATATAACATCGTCAGATGAAACAAGATAAAACAGTTGAACTCAAAACCGTTCAATCTCTTCTGATCTGCAAGGCAGGGGGAAGGAGGGTGGGTATTAGGAATGTAGGCGAGATGGATCCCAAACATCTGAAGTTATGGTGAGTACATAACTAAAAGATGTTATGTGATCCTATCTCGCCTACATTCTGACTGATGGGACAGCGTCCCTAGCACCTGAATCCTGGGTGGCTCACTGGAAAACACTCCTGAGTACCGTGGAACCAAATGATGCTCGTCCTTTAGATGCCACATCCAATTTGTAGTGGGAAATGAAAGTGTGGGTTGGACCAAGTAGCAGCACAAATTTCCGATATAGCGAGCTTGGAATGAAAGGCTATAGAAGTAGCCATAGCTCTGGTAGAATGAGCTTTGATAGATGTTGTAAGTTGCTTATTCGAAGAAGAATAGGCCTGAGTTATGCAATCTCTGATCCATTTTGAGATAGTAGCTTTTGTGATGGTTTGGCCCAATTTATTATCTGAGAAGGACACAAACAACTGGTCTGACTTACGAAGTTGCTGAGTCCTGTCTAAATAGAAGCGTAATTGCCTGTGAACATCCAATTTATGGAGAGTGTATTCTGCTTCATTGGAGAATTTTGGAAAGAAAACTGGTAGCTCTAGAGATTGTTGAAGACAGAAACTAGAACAGACCTTTGGGACAAAGGATGGATTAGGCCTAAGTGATACTCTATCCTTGTGGAAAATCAAGCACGGTGGCTTAATAGACAGGGCTTGAAGCTCTGAAACTCTTCTTGCAGAAGTAATAGCCACTAAGAATGCCGTTTTCCAAGACAGATATTTTAACTCGCATGTAGCAGCCGGTTCGAAGGGGAGATGTTAATGCGAAGCACCAAATCAAGATCCCACGGAGGTGCAGGATGAAAACTGGTGGTCTTAATAGACTGCACCTTTAATGAACGTTTTGCATAGTCTGCTGCTCATCAAAGGAGGATCCGTGGATTCGTGGAATTTAGAGATAGCCGCTAGTTGGACTTTAATAGTTGAGACAGAAGATCCCTGATTAAACAGGGATGTTAAGAATTTCAAAACCTCTGGGACAGGAGCAGTGATAGGGTCTAAGCCCTTGAGTTGAGCCCAGATAGCAAACCTCTTCCACTTACTGAGGTACAATTTGTTAGTGGTGGGTTTGTGGGACGATAAAATGTGAACAACTTCCGGGTCTAGTGTGTGCCTTCTAACTAAGGTCGGAAGTGGAGGAGCCAAGCTGTCAATTTCAAAGATTGAAGGGACTGATGCCAATGTCCCGACTGATGGATTAGCAAGTCCGGAATCAGGTCTAAGGTCCACGGATCGCCCACTGCATGCTTCTTCAGGTAAGGAAACCATATCTGACGAGGCCAGTATGGGGCAATCAGAATCATTGAAGACCCCAGTTGAGAAGCTTTGTGAATAACTTTGGGAAGAAGTGGAATTGGAGGAAAGGCATAAAGTAGCCCTGTTGGCCAAGGTTGTGCTAGAGCATCCATGGCTGGTACTTCCTGATGTGGGATCAAGGAGAAGAACCTTTGGCACTTGGTGTTTTGTGGAGTTGCAAATAGGTCGCAGCACGGTCCCCACCTCTTGACAACCTAGCCTGCTACTGTGCGGTTTAGAGAGCACTCGTGAGGAGAGAGAATTGGCCTGCTTAATTTGTCCGCCAATACATTTGACTTTCCGGGATGTGGGTCGCTACCAAGAAGCGGTTGGTAGCTACAGCCCATTCCCACACTCTCATGGCCTCTCTGCAAAGGGGGTATGATCTGGTCCCTCCTTGTTTGTTCAGATACCAGACCACCGACATGTTGTCTGTGTGGATGGCGATGATGCCCTGAGGAAGAAACTTGTGTAAGGCCTGTAGGGATAGAAGTACAGCCCTCATCTCCAACACGTTGATGTGGAGGAGAGCTTCTCTGGAAGCCAGGAGCCCTGAACTAGCCTGCCCAGACAATGCCCCCCACCCTATCTGGGAGGCATCTGTCGTCAGGGTAACCACTGGAGGGAGAACAAAGGGTTTTCCTTGATCCAAGTTGGATGTCTGAAGCCACCAGCGAAGGTCCCTTTTGCATATTTCCGTAATCATGATGTGATGATTGAGGGAAGATCCTGAAAGGACCATTGAGTTGACAAGAGCCACTGAAGAATCCTCATGTGTAATCTTGCTAGAGGAACTAAAAGAACCGTGGCAGACATTGAGCCTAAAACCTGTAGAACCATCCTGGCTGGGGCTTTGGATCTCGAGATCAGAGCTTGAACTTGGCCCTGTAAAGTTCGGATCCTTTCGGCAGGAAGAAAGACGCATCAATCTTGAGTCTATCTCTGCTCCTATAAACTTTATGCTGAGAGGGCAGCAAGACAGACTTTGACCAATTGAATGTAATCCCCAGGGAAACACCCAGGAGATGGTGGCTTTGAGGTTGTCCATTAGTAGATGCCTGGTGGTGGCAGTCAGGAGCCAGTCGTCGAGATAGGGAAACACTTGGAATCCAAGACTTCTCAGGTGAGCCGTCACTACTGCCAAACACTTGGTGAACACCCTGGGGGCTGTGGTGAGACCAAAGGGCAGAGCGCAAAATTGGTAATGACTGACTCCCAGGCTGAAGCGCAGATACCTTCTGGACGCCTGATGTATCGGTATGTGATAATAGGCGTCCTTGAGGTCTATGGAGCACATCCAAACATCCTTCTCCAATAATGGGAGAATGGATTGTAACGTGACCATTCGAATTTGGATTTCGTACGGATTGGTTCAGTCTGCTGAGATCCAATATTGGCCTCAGGTCCCCTGTCTTTTTGGCACTAAAAGAACCTGGAGTAATTTCCTGATCCGATCTGGTCTGTGGGGACCGGTTGGATGACTCCTTTTCTAGCAGCTTTAAAGCTTCTGCTGCTATTTCCCTTTGACTGGGTGGTGGGTCCGGGATTCTCTTGGACGGTGGGGGTGAGTATGTGAATGGGATGGTGTAACCTCCGGCAATGATCCGAAGCACCCATCTGTCCTGAGTGATTGACTCCCAGGCTTTTAGGTGCTTGGCAACGACACCCGACTGGCTCCGAGCAGCACAGCCGGGCAATCCCTCATGACGTGTGGGAGGCTGAAGAGCCACGAAAGGACTCGCGGTCTCCAGAATTGCGGGGCCCTCTGCCGCCTCTGGGACGGCGTCTCCCTGAAAAATTTCCCCGCCCTCTGCCTCTGGACGAGGAATCTTCCTGCTGTTGGGAGAAAAACTTGCGAGATTTGGAACCACATTTTCCCCCTCCTTTAGCCTTGGGGTAAGGCCGAAAGGGAGTGGAATAACGGCACCTACGGCAGATAAAGTTTTTCCCTCTTGCTCACAGCAGGTAAGGGTGTCTTTCACCTTGGGTCCAAACAATGAGGACCCATCAAAGGGAGCGTCAGGAAGACTTGAAGGCTTCCGAACTGACACAAGCGGAGCCAGGCTTGTCTACGTGAGCCACGCCTGTGCCTGCCGCTCTACCCGCCCCTTCGGCCGCATAGGAAATGAGCCTCATGGACGAGTTAGAAATTGACGTAAGGATAGCCAACTGAGAGCTAACCGACTGGGCTAGCTGCTCAGGTAGGTTACCCGAGAGGGAATCTGACAACTCCTTGACCAGATCCCTCTGAAGCCTGGTAAAATGTGCCAAATAATTCAGAGACCTTAAGGTAAAGGCCGCTGAAGTCAGGGGTCCATACTCCTAGACTCCTTATTAGGAGGATGGACGGACGTTGAAGCCTCTGCCACGTCCTGTTGTGTAGCAGATGCCACCACCATGGCATCTACAGCCACGCCTTTAGTAAGGAACTCCTTCTCGGGGGGGGGCAGATAAAAATTTATTTGGACGAGAAGGGACTGGTTCCACGGTATCTGGATGTTCCCACGCCGACAAACTAAATCCAGAAGCTCGTCAAGGGCGGAGACACCCAGGAGGCGGAGGGCTGAGCTCCAAAGGCCTTGAGGAGCACTGACTCGTCCGCAGAGGGGTTTGGATATCCAACCGCCTCGTTGTTTGAGGATCTCTAAGATGTCTGCAAATGAGACATCATCCGAGGACGACTTGGGACCCCTCTGCATCATCCATATCAGTGTCCGATGTAATAGACTCGGGGAGTCCACGTGCTTCCTCTTGCACGATCTCTTCCTTGGGGTTCCTCTGAAGACAACTCAAGAACCCTCAGGAGGAGGGAACCCCACTGGGGTAACCTCAGGCCTCGGGCTCCGCTGGCTACGGACAGGGGAACTGCCAAAGACCCAGTCTCCACGCCCAGGAAGGTGCCGGTAAAGCCGGAGAGATGGCGAAGGACTTGGCCAAGGCACTCCTCATGGCCCTGAAAGCCGGACCCCAGAATCCTGGGAGTGTCCGGTCTCCGAGCCGTGATAGCCGACGGAAGTCCCACAGCGAAGCACCGAGGGAGGCTCGGAACCGAAGCATAGGTCCCAAACATCACCCCGGGTCCAGCCGAAGAAGTCCGCGTACCAAACTCGGACCCGAAGGCCGGCGTTGGAGTAAGGGTCGGGGCCGGCCCTGAGATGTCCACCGGCTCCAACAGCACCTGCTCCGACGGAGCCAAGCAGTCGGAGGAGGAATGGCAATGGGGTGGGCCAAGGTCATCGGCTCCGAAGCCAACTGGGTCGGAACCGAAACAAATTTTTGGAAGACTGGGGACTGGAACAGTCTTTGGAGCACCCTGTCTATATCAGAATCTGACATTCTCAAGACCGAGAGGAAACAGAACGGGTTCGAAGGCCTCTCCATCGGCCCCAAAGGGCTAGGGGACCGGCTCCGAGGCGACTCGATGAGTATCGGCGCCGAGGGAATACTCACACCAGATTCCATCGGTGCCGAGGTAGACTTGGCGCCGAGGAGGAAGTGTCTGAGCGGACCCTTGTCGGCTCCGAGAGCAGCGGAGCCGGCGAAGGTGACCCGCCTCGATGCCCCAGCCATCGGCTCCGAAGCCAGAGGAGTCGATACTGGTGGCATCGAGGCAGACCGTTCGACCTCGGCTCCAAGTCTTTGGAGTCAAGGAGAGGCCTGCCTAAGTCTCTTGGCAGTCGGATCCGACGGACTGGTCGGAACCGAAGCCCTTTTCTTTGGCCGGAGCAGGAGAGGATGCCAAGGCTTCTTCAAAGGAAGGTTTAATTAACCCTTAAGAATCAATTTATTTTTCCTCTCCTGGAGGACCCTTGAGGAAAAGCGTGACATACGCTGCATGACTCCTGCAAGTGCTTTGCCCCTAGACAATATACACAGAGCGAATGATCGCCTGTGATAGACATTTTGAAACCACATTTAACATTTTTTAAAACCCGAAGGCCTAGGGGTTTGAGACATGATGTTAAACAATTCTAGTAACTTTGACAGGAAAGTAAACAACTATAGATTTACTGATGATAAACCTAAGCTTACAGTTATAGCTTAACGCAAACACTTCCTGTAAATGACAGGGAACTCTAAACAACTATAGATTTACTTGAGACCCTGTAAAGTTTTAAAAGGTTGACAGTCCGGGAAGGCCCTGGATGGAGGGGCCGAAAACAAACTCAACCCAATCACACACAACAGTTTACACAATCCAAACGTACACAAAGAGCGATAGCCGTTAAAACAGCTTTTGTGACCAAAAAACAGCAAAAAACTGACAGAAAAGTTAGTTAATAAAAACTACTCAGCCCAGCCAGCTCGAGACCACGTCTTCGCAGGGAAGCGGCAAACGAGATCTGGGGGACTGGTAGTGGTGCATCCTGGGATATAGTAAGCTCAGCCAATAAGAGACTTCGCTCTTTGGCATAAGCGTGCCGAGTCGGAGCCGAGGGATCGGCTCCGAACCCATCAGTCAGAATGTAGGCGAGATAGGATCACATAACATCTAGAGTTTAAAAACAGTGTCATGTAATCACATGATTTAATCCAACCAATGATACTAACTCAGGATCTTGCTAATTTGTGTATCTAACAATCATTAAAAAGACAATGTATATTTAAAAACCAAAATGTAATCTGATGGTTTAATTTATGTTATCATCCACCTCAGACAGACTTGAAAAACCTCAAATATGAAATAAGGGGGGGTGGTGATTGGGTGTTGACACTGAGGCAGTGTGAAATTGCAACTTCTGTTGTTATAGTTAAGTAGGACTTATACAACTGTACAATATTCATCATTTCCACTGCATCAGTGGGATATGGGTAGATTCCCAAAGCTTACGCCTATGTGGAAGGAGGAAGGATAAGGATAAGGATCTAGGTGCCCCTGGAGAGTCGTCCTCGTAAAGCCTGTTCTAGAACCTGAGAAAGATTCCATCTTATAGTGCTTTGCAAAGGTATGAACAGGGGAACAAATTGCTGTCTGTAAAATGCTTCTAGAGTCCATTAGTTAACAAAATGCCATCAAAGAGGACAAGGCTCTGGTAGAATGTGCCTTAACCTTGAAATTGAAGAAATTACCATGGTGTGAGTAACAAAAAAAAACAAAAAAACAAAAAAACAAACAAAAAAAAACAATAGCAGACAACCAATGAAAAATCATTTACTTAGAGACAGGTTGACCTTTCTTATTCCCAGAATAGGAAATAAACAGCTATTCAGCTTTCCTGGGGGCTTAGTTCTTTCAAAGTATTACCGGAGATGCATTTGCACATGTAAGATATGCAGAATCTTATCTCCCTTGTTTTTAGGTTTTAAAAAATAAATTGGGAGATAGATAGCTTGATTCAGAATAAATTCAGAAACAACTTTTGGTAAAAAAGAAACATTAGTGCATAAATTAACCCTGTCCTCTTGTAAAGGCAGATAAAGTTGACCCATCATGAGAGGTAGCAGCTCAGAGACTCACCTTGTTGATGTCAGAGCAATAAGCAAAACAGTTTTCCAAGTGATGAACCTCAAATCAGCCTGAAAGGCAGGCTCAAAAGGAGACACGGTCAATTTTTCAAAAACAAACTTGAGATCCCAAGGAGGACAAATTGGCTTTTGAGGGATGTCAAGTGCAACACTTTTTTTTACAAACTGTTTGACCACAGAAGGAGATGAAAGAGGAGGATCTGTGGGCAGACCAGTTGTGATGGATGCAAGATGCACCATAATAGATACCGAAGATAAACCAATACTGAACAGCTCACACAAATATTTCAAAACTAGAAATATTTAGTTGCAGGTTTTCTTGCCTCCTTCAGTACCTGCTGCACATCTTCATGAAACAAGTGCCTAAAAGGTATCAAGAAGAAATCATCCAGGCTGTCAGTAGCAATTGCTGTGATGAGGGGTGCACCAGTCACCCCTGATACTGTGTGAGCAGCTCCAGGGTATCAAGAAGCTTATCTTAATTGCCCTTGGTCAAGTCCATTAGAAAGGGGTCACCACAGTGATCTTTGATAATTCTTTCTCAATCTTCAGAAGTACTTTGGGAATCAGTGGAAAAGGTGGAAATGCATAAAGGAACATTCCTGTCCAAGGGAATGAGAATGCTTCTGTCCTCCATGCAAGGCTGCAAGTATGTATCGGACAGAATTTTTCCAACTGTCTGTTTTGAAAGGATGTGAACATATCTATTTGAAATGTTCTCCACATCTGGACCAATTCCAGGTAGAACTCCTTGCCAAGTTTCAAAATGGTAGGCTCTGTGCAGGATCTGCTTAGACTTTTTGCCACTATATTTTTATCTGATGGGATGTATGAGACCTGAAACATCAGAGAATGCTATAACGCTAGCACCCAGGCCATCATTGACAACTGAAAAAGAGGGTCTGACCTTGTATCCCCTTGTTTGTTCAGGTACCTTATGTCTGTGAACAATAAAAGGGGACCTGGAGACCATATGTGGTGAAGAACATTTAAGGTCTGAACAACTGCTAACATTTCTTTGATGTTTATGTGCTTTGTAGCATCTGAAAGACCCCATTCACCTTGCACGTGAGCTTCACTGTACACTGCTCCTCATGCAAAATCTGATAAGTCATTCTGCACTGACTGAACTGGGGTTTGGAGGGAGAAAGGTAGGTCTGGGTTGAGAGACAGCTGATCCCTCCACCACTTTCAATTTGCAAAATCCAGCACTGGTACCTGGAACCCTGAGGGAAGCAAGTGCTGGTTCCAATTACTGTAGATCAATATGTGTACATATACCTTTAAGAAGCTATCCAAGGGATTGCACAAGTGTATAAATACTGAACATGTGCAAGCTAGACTGCCATTTTGTAGTTAGCTGTTGAGATGTAAGCATGTATGTATGTAAGGTCTGTCTATTAACTAGTTTGTTCATATTTAATGATGCTGCTCTCCATCCTGATGTGTTTCTATGTATTAAAGCATCTAAAAGAAAACCCCAGCTTTCTTGTCATATGTATTAGAGACGAACAAACGACATGGTGTCAGAACGGGATCCAGAAGCAAGACCAAGAGATGCACAGCTAATATAAAGGAGTGAATCATCGCTAAAATGTGCAAACTTTGCAAAATAGGTCAGAAATGAATTTCAAATATTAAAAAACTTGCTCAGCACTATTTCTTTTTCACATAATATGAAATGAGGCATACAGAACATTCTAAATAATATTCGCACAAATAGATATGTACAACATTGATAAAAATATTTGAATTACTACGGAAAATGTTTGAAATAAAGTCCAAATTGCATAAAATGAGTAAAATAATGGGAAACAACCGCATTTTCGCAAAGCATCTATTTTTTGTATTAAGCAAAGATATTCGAGTTATCAGAATTGTACAAAGTGTTTGCATGTTTGTGCAGTGTTACAGTGAAGCTATTTCAGAAAGTACAGCCATTACAGGGCATATTTCGCAGAGTAAAGCCATTACAAGGCATATTTTACAGAATACAGCTATTACAGAACATATTTCACAAAGTGCTGTATTTTTAAGAGTTTATTGTGCATTTGAATGTTGCTACAAGCTCACAGCACAGTTTGTTCATGCAAAATTACATATTTTCAGTGTGTTTGTGTATAATTTCTGGGCATGGCAGATGGATTTCGAAAAGCCAGTGCACTTGTGTTTGACAATAATATTGTTGAGAACTGGAGAGTGTTTGAGTAAGAGTACGATATTTTCATACAGACTGCATTTTCTGATAAAGATGACTGTACAAAGACATTTATTCTGCTTAATTTAACTGGGTCAGAAGCCATAGAAAGAGAATGTTCATTTGTGTATGCACCTGCTGTTTATGCAGGAGAGAGGGAAAACCACCATATTGTTGTACCGGCTGAGTCAAGGGAGGACACAGAGTGCTTAAAACAGAAATTTAGAGAAACGTGTAACCCCCAGACAAATGTTACAATAGAAAGGCACTTATTTTACATAAGGGATCAAAAGCCTGGTGAAACTTTTGTGGCATATATAACTGACCTGAGAAATAAAGCTAAAATATGCAGATTTGGTGACTTAAGGGATGAATTGATAAAAGACAGACT
This sequence comes from Protopterus annectens, assembly GCF_019279795.1. Taxonomy (NCBI): domain Eukaryota; kingdom Metazoa; phylum Chordata; order Ceratodontiformes; family Protopteridae; genus Protopterus; species Protopterus annectens. The sequence continues at coordinate 1,206,622,803 of NC_056727.1, forward strand.
TGTGTGTGGTATTAAAGATGATGCTGTGAGAAAGATTTTGCTTCGCTACAGTGATTTAACTTTGAATAAGGCCATTGAGATTTTTCAGATATACGAGCTCACAGAAAAGCACACAAATATGCTTACAAATGAGAATAGCTCTAGAAGGCACAGTGATATAGCTCATGTTAATAGTAGGTAGCACTTGCTTAAGAGAAACAGGCCCAAGCACATGGCAGCAACTGTAATCTCTGCAGCACTCACTGGTAAACCCCAGAACTTTCCAGCATATTCCAGAGTTCGCATAGTCTCAGTGAAGTATAAGAATGAGTCAGTAAACTCAAAGCATGGGCCCCAACTTAGTTTCATTGCCAACTGTCATAATTTTTGTGGAAGTCATGAAGCTAAAAGGGAGCAATGTTTAGCTTTTGGTCAACAATGCCACAAATGTAGTAAATAGAATAATTTGAAAAGCTTTTGTAAATCAAAAGGCCCACATTCTTTTATTAAAAGGGAACATTTTAAGAAACTAGTTGATCAGTTAGATAGTGGCAATTCTAGTCTTTATGTGGATGTTGTGTCAGTGCTTCATGAAACAGTCAATGCAATGGATTTAAGGGCAAAGAATGAAGTATTTTGTACCGTTCGGATAAATGGCAAGCCCAGAGAGCTCAAAGTTGACACAGGTTCCAAGTACAATGTTATGTCAGCAGAAACATTTGCTAGAGTGTGTAAAGGTGAAAGGCTTGACCTAGCAAGGTGTGTAAAGCTTGTTGCTTATGGAGATGAAGAAATTCAAACCAAAGGCTCAGTAGTGCTTTCATGTTATTCTTCTGGGCGATGCTACGACTTATTATTCTATGTGGTCAAGAGGCAAGTTTAGTCATTATTAGGACTCAGAGACAGTTTGAAAATGGGACTGCTTTCATTGAGTAAGGAAGTTCACCATGTCAGCTTAAAAGACCACTACTCTAATTTTGCCCAGTACATTTTTCTACCTATGCCGATCTTTTCTAAGACAAACTAGGCACGTTTCCAGTTGTGCACTCCATGAAGTTAGACCCAGAGGTCAGTTCAATTATCAGGCCAGCACATAAAGTTCCAATAGCCATGCAGGACAAAGTCAAAGCCGAGTTAGATAAAATGGTGGGACAAGGTGTGATTTGTCCAGTTGAAACTCCAACTGAATGGGTATTTTTCATGGTGGTAGTTCATAAGAAAAGCTCAGATGACATCAGAATTTGTATTGATCCATAAGACTTAAACAGAGCACTAAAAAGAACTCATCATCCAATGTGCAGAGTTGAAGAAGTCTCAGCCTTGATGCCAAATGCCAGTATTGTTTCTGTTCTAGATGCAAAGAGTTCATTTTGACAAATTCAGCTTGACAAAAAATAATAATTTCTCACTACTTTCAGTACTCCATTTCGCAGGTAAAGATTCTTGAGAATGCCATTTGGGATGAATTCTGCAAGTGAAGTTTTTCAGAGTGCAATGGAGCTAATTTTTTCTGGGTATCTTTGTGATATTATAGTAGACAACATACTAATAGGAAGTCGTGATGCAGTTGAACATGACAGAAACTTCAGAAAAGTTATAGAAAGGGCACATCAAGTGAATCTGAAGCTAAACCCACACAAATGCAAATTCAGGCTTTTTCTTCTTCTTCTTCTTCCAAATGCAAATTCAGGCTACAAGAAGTTATTTATGTTGGTCATTTAGCAGTCAACATTAGATTGGATCTTAACTAACAAACCTAACCTAAGTTACCTAGCCGGTGTCTTACCTGACTCCCTCAGCGACCACTCTCCAACCTTTCTTTACAGGAAATGCATGCATACCAAGGCAACATCTTTTATAAATACATCATTACCAAGAAAAACTTCTCCCCCACTACTTTTAACCTCCTACTCCAACAATGTAACTGAACCCCACTTAAACACCTACAGGTAGATGCTGCTGTTCAGTTCTTGGACAAAGCCTTCCTTACAATTCCTAATAATCTAGCCCCCTACCAGAAAAGTTCTCAGTAAAACTAAGCCCCTCCTGTGGATAACCAAAGACACCAAAATACTAATGAAACATAGAAATAAAGCCTGGTCAGCTTACAATACATGCAAAGACAAAATTTACCTCTTATGTTATCAACAACTAAGAAACTTAACAAAGAAACAGATCAATAAAGACGAACAAACACACTTCCTAACCTGTCAACAGAAACACCAAAATAACCCCAAAAAATTCTGGCAATCCATCAACCAGCTGCTCAACCCTGGTCAAACCTCAACCCCTTCCCCAGTCACCTCAAGCAACCTAGACCTTATTTCAACTCAATTCAACTCCCACTTCATCAACACCATCACCTCCCTACTACACAACCAACCAAGCCAGCCACTTTATGTCCCCACCCTTGCCCCAGATAATCACAACCCTTTCGTCTTCACACCCATACAAACTAATTATATAAAGACTCTGTTATCCAAACTTAAACCATGCTGCATAGCTGCAGATAAACTCCCTAATGAATTTCTAAAACTTGCTGCTCCTTCAATTGCCTACCCCATTTCGATCTTGATTAATCGCTCTATTAAACAACAATATGTTCCACTTCTATGGAAGATATTTCACATTATACCCCTCCACAAAGGTGGACCCTCCAAAGAACTAACAAACTATCATCCCATAGCCATCCTCCCCCCTTACAAAAATCTTAGAAAAATGCATCCACAATCAGCTCATTAGCTACTTCCTTAACAATAACCTCCTTTCCAGTTCTCAACACAGCTTTAGACCTAAACATAGTACCAGCACTGCCCTCCTAACCTTCACTAGCACTATCCATCATCTCATGAATGAAGGCCACCTTGTTTCTTCCATCTTTCTTGATATGTCCAAAGGCTTTGACACCATCTCACCAGCTACTACTTAATAAACTGTCTTCCTATGGCCTCAGTCCATCATCACTAACTTGGTTCCACAGCGATCTTTCCAATTGACAACAGGCTACAAAATGGGAAAACTCTCTTTCTCCCCTACTCCCCATCTCCATGGGTGTAACCCAAGGTTCTACACTCGGTCCTCTTCTCTTTATCATATTCACAAACAACCTTAGTTCAGCAACTCAACTAGCCCCCATAGTAAAGTATGCCAATGATGCTACACTCATCTGCTCTGCCTCCTCAACAAAGGAACTCCAACTAAAAATGCAATCATCTCTTCAGGACATTGAAACATACCTCTCTCAACACCAACTCATTTTAAATCCCAACAAAACCAAAAGTATAGTTTTCAGTAACAAAATACCCAAACCTTCCCAGCCCCCTCTCTCGATCTTCTCTGCAAATGGAACTAAGACAGTCCCCACAAACCACACTAAACGTTTAGGTGTAACCATAAATGATAAACTTAAATTTGATATACATATTGCTCAAACTATTAAAAAAGTCCATATCAAACTAGGCACCCTATACAGGGCCAAACCGTACCTAACTCTCAATGCCCGGCTAGCCACTGCTTGCACACACCTTCTATCCACCCTGCTCTATGGCTCTCTCATATTCACTAACCTTTGAAAATCTGACCTCAACAACCTAGAATCATGTTACAATAAGATTGCTAAATATGCCACTAAACATCCACAAAAATCTCACCACTGTTCAGCTCTATAACAATTAAACTGGCTAGAGCTCCCCAACTTTTTATCACTTAATCAACTAACCTTAGCCCACAAAATAATATATCATCCCAGCGACTGTCCTGCTATCTCCTACTTAGTCCAACCTAGTACTAATCTTAGATCCCTCAGATCTTCTAACAAACTTTTGCTAAAGGTTTCCAGGTCCCACAACTATCATGGTGACTCCCTCTATTCACACAAAATAGCCAAACTCTGGAACACTCTTCCAGAGACAATAGCAAAAAACCCTATCCACAATCAATTCAAATCACTCCTTAAGAAACACCTTACTAGTCATTGGCTGTGCTCTTGCCACTCTCCGGGATAATTATTTACACACTTCTATTACTTTTCTCATCATAATTTCTATCCTCTATTATCTTAATTTGTTTTAGTATATAAAATACCCCCAGTACTTGCATTGTACTATTGCTTGTATTGTACTATTGCCTGTATTGTATTATTGCTTGTATTGTTGTTTTGTACTACTGTGGAGCTTTTCTCCCCGGGTCTCTGCTGAAAACGGGCCCCTGGCCCAGTTGGACACTACCTGGTTAACAAATGTAATAAATAAATAAATAAATAAATAAATAAATAAATAAATAAATTTACCAGTTCAGGCCTATGACCAGACCCTTCAAAACAAACAGCCATTCTTGAGAAGACAGCTCCAAACAATGTTCAATTCTTGCAACGTTTTCTTGGCATGGTCAACTACCTAGGCACGTTTATTCCAGATTTGAGACAACTTTCAGTGCCACTCAGAGAGCTGACACATAAAGATGTATCCTGGTCTTGGTTAGAGCAACACCAAAAAGTATTTGATGTCCTGAAACAGAATTGCTAGTCCACCATCTCTCAGATACTATGCTGTTCACAAACCAGTTACACTTTCCTGTGATGCTTCAAAATTTGGTTTTGGTGCAGTCATTCTAGAAGAGGATCAACCTGTTGCCTGTGCATCAAGAACCCTTACCCAAACTAAGATGCAATATGCCCAGATCGAGAAAGAGTTTTTGGCAATTGTGTTTGCATGTCTGAAGTTCTGTGATTATGTTTATGGTAGACCTATCCAGATTGAAACAGACCACCACCGACTAGTCACTATTTTGAGAAAGCCTATGCATTCAGCTCCAGCCCAACTGCAACATATGATGCTGAGATTGCAAAAGTACAATTTCAATCTTATCTACACAAAAGGCAGACATCTTTATCTTGCTGATACATTATCCAGATCACCAAGAAATACCACAGAACAGCATGGGAATGAACCTTGATTTTGAAGTCATGGAAGTGATAATTTTTTCTTTCACACGTCTTGATGAGCTAAGAGATCACACAGTCACAGATCCTGTTTTACAAAGGCTCAACCACTTTATCAGTCAAGGATGGCTGCCAAAGCAATTTAGTGTACCTCAAGAAGTGCAACCTTATGTTCCATGCAGAAATGAGACTTTGTCTAACAAAGGTATCATTATGAAATATCCGAAAGTCATTGTTTCAAAGTCCTTGCAACAAGAGTACATTACTATCTTGCATCGTGGTCACCCAGGAACCGAATCTACCAAAAGAAGGGTGAGAGGACTAGTATTTTGGCCTTGTGTGTCACAAGACATTGAGAGAGTGCTTTCTCCTTGTTCAGTGTGTAATAGTACAAAGGTACATCAACAGAAGGAACCACTTCAACTTAACCAGATTCCGGAACTACCCTGGTCAAGAGTAGCCACCAACATCTTTGAGTGGAATGGTCAACATTATTTGGTGTTAGTAGACTCTTAATCCAATTGGTTCGATTGACCAACTTCCTAACCTAGCATTCAGTACTAAGATGAAGCATCATTTTACTGTTCATGGTAGTCCACACAAAGTTATTTCTGACAATGGCACATAGTTTACAAGCCAACAGTTCAAAAGATTTGCTGAAGAATGGGACTTTACTCATATCACAAGTAATCCAGAGTACCCTCAATCAAATAGTTTGGCAGAATGTGCAGTTCAAAGTGCAAAGCAATTATTAGAGAAGTCAAAATGAGACAATAGTGATGTTTTCCCGAATCTCTTGAATCTCAAAATGTTCCTTGTGATAAACATCTTGGTTCACCTGCTCAGAGACTTCTGTCGAGACAAACCAGAACCACATTACCAGTCAGTAGTCAACTGTTGGTTCCATGTGTCAAGGACAACAGATCAATGAAGAAGTACTTAACCCAGAAGTCATACTACGATAAGACCAGCAAACTATTCAATCCATTACAAGAAGGAGATCTGATAAGGATGCAAACATCCAGACGTTATGATTGGATTGGTGTCATGAAGAGTATTGGTCCAGAGCCAAGACTGTACATTGTGGAATTGGAAGGAGCAATCTTTAGGTGGAATTGGAAACATTTGAGACTGGAGTCCAAGCTATACCACAGCACATAGCCTGTGAGAAAGACTCTTTATCTCAAAGTGAGTTGTCCAGTGTTCTAATTCCAGAGGAAGTTCCAGAAGACATTCGTGTTCCTATGATGAATCCAGAAGTTCCTGATTCAAGTTGTACACCGCAGACTGTCCCTGTTGCTAAATTTGGTCCCAACAGTTATGGTATGAGATATGGTCGAATCTCTAAACCCTGTAGTAGATATGAAGCAACTTGGACATGAACATTGTGTTTTTGTTTCCAATGTATATAGTAATGCATGTCTAACTCTGATATTGCTTTGTATGAAGGGCAATCTTTTTAAGAGGGAGGATGTAGATCAATATATGTGTATATACCTTCAAGAAGCTATCCAAGAAATTGCACAAGTTTATAAATACTGAGCACGTGCAAGCTAGACTGCCATTTTGTAGTTAGCTGTTGAGATGTAAGCATGTATGTATGTAAGGTCTGTCCGTTAACTAGTTTGTTCATATTTAATGATGCTGCTATCCATCCTGGTGTGTTTCTATGTATTAAAGCATCTAAACAAAACCCCTAGCCTTCTTGTCATATGTGTTAGAGATGAACGAATGACAAGTACCATTGAATCCTTCTCATGTAGAGTCTGGCCCTTGGTGTCATGAGGGTCATTGATACCATGAAGTCTAGAATTTTGAGAAACTCTTTTGTGGTGGCAGCGTCTTGAAGAGGGAAATCCCTGAAAATGTTCTGAGCATTCAGGACTATGTCTTCAATAGAAAGGCCACACTTTTTTTGTGTCCATCCCATACCTCTCAATGTTTTATAGCAAGAAATCTGGACAAAGCCATCAGTAAAAGTGGGACAAAGGCCCAGAAACAGGGACAATTTTTAAATATTGCTCTTACAAACTTAGAAAGTTGATAGAATAACGGGTTTTGTATTAGCATGAATTTTCCGAAGGGTATGAAGTCTGAAACTCAAATGTCCTTCATTAATTTCTTACTTTAGTCTTCAATGATTTGCCAAAAATTTGCCAGAAAACCACAATTTTATGAAAAATGGACCTAACACATCAGGCAAAAATCTGGACTTTCTGAAAAATTCTGTACAGTTAAGAGGTATGGTTCATCCCCAGAAAGGCAATTCTTTGTGGGTCTGTGAGGCAGGATATTTGTAGGTTCAACTAGAAGTGAGGAGCAATTGGCATTTGAGAATAAGCCTCCTTCAGATGTAAAGTCACTATAAAACAGTGGTCCAGAAGAAGGGGTAGGACCATCTGCAGGATGGGAACTTAGAATATGAGTACTTTCATAAAATACTCAAAATCTAATACTGGACTCCATGACAGCTCCATTTTGGGAACGAAAAAGATTCTGGTCTAAAATCCTTTCCCATTCTATAACTGAACTGGTTCTATAAACCCTGCTTGCAACTTGTGAAGCAGTAAAAGGAGAACAGGTGTATCTGGTCTGGAGGGTGCGAGGGAAAATGTACCTGATGACAAGAGGATTTTCTGTTCATTGCCAAGAGTGTCCTCAATGAATTATTCTCTACACTCACTTATCTGAGACTATTTGTTGCCAGGCTGCTGGGATGAGCTAAAGTCTGGGTGAAGGGGAAAGGGGATAAGGGACAGTAGGAAGGGATATGATGTCCTGAGTCTTGACATAGTCATTCTTTAGCAGGGGAAAGATCTTTTTTGGGAAATGAACCTCTTTTCTTTGCTTTGGAAGCATTATCCTCCTGCTATTTCCTCTGTGTACCCTGACTCTTGTTAGGCTGTGATTTTTGTTTGTTCTGCCCTTGGAAGTTGGATGCCTTGTTCATTGAGAACTTGGGCGTATGAAACATTCTATATACCCCATGCATCAATTTACTTCTATCTTCCCATTGTTTGAGAATCTGTGTAGCAGCAGGACCAAACACAAATTCAGAATTTAAAGGTGCATTCAAAATCTCATTTTTTTAAATCCTCATAAAAATTCTGGTTATATAACCAAGCACATGTTCTCAATACAACAGCTTGCTCCTTGATATAACACTTCTATTAGCAGGCAAAAATTCTGCAAAGTCATCTAAACGGTAAGCACACTGTAAAATACATTTCCACATGAAGACCAGATAATTTAAAATTTTAAAGACTAAATTACTAGACTGAGCCAAATATTTTCCCCTCAGATTCTAACCATTTGCCAATTTTATCCATCAGTGTAGGGTTAGAAGAAGCCATCTCTGTTATTACAATTGGTAGCTGAAGGAACTGCAGCTAGGTCAGCTGACAAAGGATCAAAGAGAACTACAAGGTCAGAGTACACCTTGTATTTTCTCATAGCCTTTTAGGAACTGGTTCACTAGCCAAAGGAGTTTTACATGCAGTTTTATAGACATCTTCTAAGGTCGGTAACAGAGGAGGAACAACCAAAACATTTGGAATATCACCCTCAATAAGATCATAAACATTGTCAGTCTCTGGCATTTTACTAGATGGCTTTAACCCAAATACATGTCAAAACCTAGCTAGCATCTGGGAAAAGGTGAACCCTTAAAAACAAACAGCAACCCAACAAGGGTAAAACTAAGAATAAAAACGAATAATCCCAACAACCAGCTGAAAACACTCCGACTTTATTCTTCATACAATGTTCCAATGACTAAGCGCTTTTGCCAATAATTAGGCTTCATCAGAGTCATTGGATAACACAAATCTAACAATTTATATAGTTACATCAATCAAAGTGTTGACCCTTGCCTGAGTTTTCAAATCTGTTCACCTTCCAAAGAATCAGATTGAGTGGATTCAGAGTGTTCATTACTGTCCGCATCACAATCGCCATTAAAATCTGTGGTGTTAGAATGCCCTCTAGAAAAGTCAGCCCGATAGTCATTCTGAATAGGAGCATAACTTCTGAGATTAGCTGACTATAAAACACTCAGGAAACCACATCATCCCTATCATTGTAATAACCTGACTGCCTGTCTTGTAGTCAAAGTTCTTTTTTTTTTCTTACTATGAACGACACTAGAGGACAAAATATCTGGAGACAGAGTATTATTCGGGCAAGTGGTCTCTTACTTTGGACTTCTCCTGCACCTAGAGGATTTGGTTTTCCCGTACCTGAACCAGGCTGCGGACTCACACCAGAGAGTGATGAGGAAAACAGTAAGTGGTCTGCACGCTAGCTTAAGGTTCACATACTGAAGGCTGAGGCACATTTTTGTTGAGATTTTTCTTTTCAAGAGCAACTGAATTGGGGGGGGGGGGCAGCTGTATTAGGATCTATCAGCTCAGATGGGAAACAAAACGCCAGCCAGAATAATACACAGAAACTATTAAAGGCTGGCTAAGGGTAGCAATAATAGAAAAAAATGAGCTATATTTGCACAACAAATATGACTAAACTGCATAAAATATAACACAAACAATTTAAATTGTGATAAGCCTTGTTCAACAATTTGCAGTGTGGTAAACAGCACACACAGTCATAGTTCAAAATAAAATTCAATTGTCCAGATAGTGATAAAAAATCAGATCTGTGCCATTAAATCAAATAAAAACATTTTAAGTAGCATACACAAGCATTTACTAAGAGAGTCTCTTGTCAGAAATGAAAAAAAAATCTCCACATAAAATGCAAATTAAGTAATTTGTGGCAAAACCTCAAATTAATGCTAAAAATGGCTGTAGTAGTGTTAAACCATTGGTAAATATAATAAAAATGAACAAGAAAATGAAAATAATGCAATATTTTCCTGTCAGACCTTCAACATGAAGCAGATAAATAACAGAAACAACAGACCTCATGGCATCCAGCCAAAAGATAGTCCCTAGTGTTCAGTTGACACCACAGATCTTCAGTTTCCCAGTACAAGTCATAAAGCACTTTAAGAAAGCAATATAAACATATAAACAACACAGTACTAAGTTAGAATCCCCTGAGGAATTAACAGCAATAGTAAATAGTGAATATATTACAATAAAAAGTTAACACATACATATTGTTATTATTTTAGAAAACAGAAAAAATATATATAATAATAAACAGGAAGGGGAGTTCCTAAAGGGATCTTATCTGAGAATAGAAGCTGGAATCCAGCAATGTAGGCTGCTGAGGAGATTCAACCATGTGAGCCCTTCAGCTGGCACTAAAGACTGAATAGCTGACCCTGTGTGATAGGGTTAGACTTTCTTTGATGGGAGGACTTAGCCAATATCGCATCACAGAGAATCAGGGGAGAGGATTCTGGAAAGCTGCCAGTGTAGGTGTTTGTGCAGGCATAGAAAGTACAGCTGAGTAAGTTAACTTACCATAACAGTATATTTCTGAATGATCTCTGCTGCAGTAGCCTTGGCTATAGGGGTTATAGACTGCCAATGATATAACAGCTGGCCAGCTTCCAAAGCTTCAGGGTACCTTACATGCACCCAAACTGTCAGGCAGCTTGAGCTCAGCTGACCAAAAGACAAGTTTGGGTGCAAAGCCCTTTGTAGCTTTCCTACCAACAGAGTCAGACAGAGGGGCTGACCCTGAAAGGAAAAATCTAGGAACAACAAGAAATAAATGTCCACACTTTGGCATAAAAAGCACATCAAAAAACAAAGGGGATGGACGGATGGAGCAGCTACTAAGACAGTGATCATTTGATACATTTACTGTAATGCTGTTTACTTACACAACTGTACTATGATGGTTCAGAGAGTTGAGTGACTTGATCAGGGCAAGCATTTCCTTAATATTTATGTGCTTGGATCTGTCCTTAGTGTCCAACACCCCCTGTACATAAATCCCTCCTGAAACTGCACCCCAAGCAAAGTCCAATGTGTCTGTGGTGACTGGCTGCTTTGAGTCTTGTCAGGTGTATCATGAGAATCATAGATGTCACGAGAACCAAAATTTTGTTTTATTTATTTATTTATTTGTAGGTTGTTGACTGGGAAAGTCCATTGGGCCAAGACTAAGCCCGTTTTCAATGGAGGCCCAGGGAGAAAAGCTCCAATGGAGTTTTACAATAACAAAAATGAAACACAATTGCAAGTAATACACATTGTACAAATATAAAATACAAGACATAGAAATGCTGATTATTCAGATTATTCATACAAGACATAGAAATGCAGATTATTCAAATATACATTATATATCTAAATAAAAATGAGCTAGTAATGAAAAAAGAAACAGCATCTATGGATTGTAATCTAACACTGCATGCTAAGTAAGATATAGAGATTATGAAAATAATAAAACCATTTTAGAGGGTCAGGCATGAAAAGAGTAGAGAGAGGTGTTAGGTTGATTTTTGAGATAGGAAAGGTGATAGGGGGTGGGGATGGGACAGAAGACATCAGGTGGGGTGAGAGCAGGAGCATTCCCAGTGAGAAGAGAGATGGGAGTAGAGCAAGTTCCTAAAGGTAGATTGGTACTGGGTAGTTCTAATGTGTGGAGGAAGTGATTTCCAGAGTCTAGCAAGGGAGAAAGATAGTAGAAGTTGACCTGGGGTACATGTGGGTTTGTAGACATCAAGTAGATTTTGATTGTTGGACTGAGCACTCTATGAGGATGATGCATTTTGAGGGAGAAGGAGAGGGAGGGACAGTTAGAGGGTTTGAAAATGAGCTTATGGACAATTAAGAGTTGAATGTACAACAAATAGTTAAGGAGTTCCAGCCAATTCAAGGAGTTAAGAGAGTCACAGTGGTAAGAGGAGGATTTGGATCTGGTGGCAAACTTAGAGATTTTATTGTAGCAAGAAGATAGATTTGATTTCAGGGTGGACTGAAGATTAGTAAGGAGAGGGGCTCCATACAGGAGAGATAGAATAAGGTTATGTGGTGGAGAGAAGTATTTTTGTTGAGGGAGCAAGGAAGTTTTCTGAGTTTTTGGTGGGTTTTCTTAATATTATTCTGTAGATGAATGTTAAACTTTAGTTGGTCATCAATAATAACACCAAGCAGCTTTGTGTGGGGGACTATTTCTGTAGAGGTCATGTTTTGGCTGACTATGGAGAAGGATTTCCTCACTGATATTGGTGTTTCTAGATGGGGTAAATATCATAATTTTGGACTTAGATGCATTGAGAGTTAGGTGGTTATCCGTCATCCAAGATATGGTGTGGGCGAAGACATCTTGAGTTAAAATCAATAATTTGGGGAGAGATTCAGCAGAGCAGATAATGGTAGAGTCATCAGCGTATTGGATGAGTTTTCCATTTGGAATGTTCTGATAGAGGTCATTTATGAAAATGTTAAATAGTAAGGGACCCAGTATTGAGCCTTGTGGAACACCTGTTGGAATGTGGAGGAAGAAAGAGGTACAGTTTTTTCATTTGACAGCTTGTTGTCTATCTATGATGTAACTAGTGAACCAGTTGATGGAAAAAGAGGAGAGATTAAGATGAGAGAGTTTGGACAAGAGGAGGTTGTAGGAAATAGTATCAAAAGCCTTGGATAAGTCAAGAAGGAGGTTAGATACAATATTGCCAGAGTCATGAGTGGAGTTAATGATCTCGAGAAAGTGAGAAGGGCTGTAGTGGTGCTGTGTCCGTGTCTAAATCTGTGTTGTGTAGGGGTCAGTAATTGATTTTCTAAGAGGTAAGGTAAGAGTTGTAGGTGGACACAATTTTCAAGAATTTTAGAGATGGGGACAGGATAGCTATTGGATGGAAATTGGAGATTTCTGAGCTGTTGCCCCCTTTATGGAGGGGGATGATAAAGGCTTTTTTCCAGAGGAGGGGTACATAGGATTCTTGGATGGAACAATTTATTAGGATACAGATGGGTACAGCTATGCCATCAGCAGCTAGCTTGAGGACGTTAGATGGCATGTTATCTGGGGCATTAGAACATGGTTTTAATTTTTGTAGTTTTTTTTATGGTATTTATGAGAATGGGCTTGATAGTAAATGTGGGGAGATGGGTAGTATTGCTGATTGAGGGGATGTGTTCTGGGTTGTTAGATAAGGTTTGAGTTGATATATTATTAGGAAAAGAAGAAGTAAGCTTGGCTATTGAGTCAATGAAGAAGGAATTGAATTGAGTAGCTAAGACTTGGTCTGGAGAGTTAGGATCAGGGCAGGGGTTATCTTTTTTGCCAGGACTGAGGAGGGTAGAGATACTGCTCCAGAATTTTTGGGGGTTGGATTTATGGTGGTTTTGAAGTTTGGAGTATTATGATTTTCGGTCGATAGCCATTAGTTTTTTAACCTTATTTTGAAGTTGCTTGTATTTGGACAGAAGAGTTAGGTGTTTTAAATTTTTGGTAGTATCTCCATGATTTATCACAGAAGTGAGTAAGGGTTATGGTTTCTTTGGTTAGCTAGGGGACAGTTTTAGATTTAATCCTTTTAGTTCTGGGGGAGCAAAGCTGTTGAGTAGATTAGTGAAAACTGTATTGAAGTAAGTAACAGCATTGTCCAGAGGAAGGGTTTTAGAGGGTTCCAATTCATCTGTTTTAAAGAGTCAAAGAAAGTTTGAGGGTTGAAATATTTCAAGGTACGGGTTAAGATATAAGTGTGCTGTAGATGGAAGGGGGAAGGTGAACGTTGTGTGAATGCGGGTAAATGGTCACTGAGGGTGTCAAGTAGAGTACCACTACTGGAAATAATGTTGTGATGGGAGACTAATATCCAGTCTAGAATGCTGCCTGAAGTGTTATCCTTATTAGGTCTAGTAGGAGAGTTGATTAGCCAGATGAAGGTATAAAGGTCTATACTCTAACAGGGAGTAGGTGAGTGTATAGAAGACCCGTTTATGTTAGCATCACCTAGGAGTATTGTTTCATTACTTATGTTAGAGGAGAACTAAGAGAGGATGTCCCTGTGGATAGGGATATTGTTGCCTGGTGGTATATATAGGGCAGCTATGCATATATTTTTGTGGTTGTTAACTTTTAGGAGGGCCAGTGTTAGCTCAGCAGAAGCAAATTGTGGAATAGGCTTAGTGAAAGGTGTCACAGTTAGGGAAGAGGAGAAGAGAAGGGCTACTCCACTGCCATTCTTTTGAGTTATGTCATTTCTTATGATTCTATAGTTGGGTGGGGTTATTTCAGGGTCTTTTATATGAGGTTTTATCCAAGTTTCAGAGATTGAAAGAATGTCAGAGTTGTTTTGGGAGAGCCAGACATGGAAATTAGGTAGTTTATTGCATAAGCTTTGGGCAATAATTGTTGCAAATAGGAGAGATTTATGAGGAAGGAGTGAATGTGGCATATTTTGGTTAGAGGAGTGATTGTCTGTTGGACCAGGGTTTGGGTGTATATCACCTGAAAGGAGGATGGTGAATAGCTGAAGAAGAAGGGAGGAAATGTCTTTTGATTGTTTAGAGTTGGAGTTTAGGGCAATAGAGGGTGGAAGGCATGGATTGGTGGAAAAGGGACTGTATTATAAATTTCTGGGACTAGTTTTCTGGTAAAGAAGAGAGAAACATATTGGAAATAGAGGTGGGGAGAAATATAGGTTGTAAAGACTGATTCTTTTTTGAGATATACAGAGATTGTGTGCTGAGGGGGCAATAAGAGAATTGGGGGAGACTGGTGAGGCGGAGTAGGCAGTAGAGGAACAGAGAAAGAAATATAATGGGTAGAATCTTTGAAGGTTTGAATTACATGATTGATGTTAGATTGATTGTATATGGTGGGGATGTGTGGGATAATAGGAGGGAATATAAGTGGATAAAGGTAGTTAGTAGTTTAGGGAAGGGTCAAATACTAAAAAGGGAGGGGGGGAGATGATAAGAGGAGAGTAACTGAAGTAGATAAAGGGGGGTAAGCAGTAATGAGAATGGTGGAGCCTGTCCTAATAGGTTAATGTTACAGTGGGAGTGGTAAGGGAGGTATAAGTGTAGAAGTGTTGGGGCGGGAGGGAAATGGGGGCAGGGTAGGCGAGAGGAGTGACCCCATAGGGCGAATGGAGCAGGCAGAGCCAAGAAGGAGAAGAAGGAAGGAGTCTGAAAAACAATCAGTTTACAGTCCCTGGCAAGCACATAGAGCTATTGATAAGCTCAGATGTAAGCTCAGCACTAAGTTTACTTTTGATCCAATTCTAGGGGTTTCACCAGGTCAAACTCAAATCTTGAGGTATTCCCTTACAGTGACTGAAATTTGAGGGAAAGCCTTAGAAAAAGATCTAGTACTGTTTGTGACCTTTGGATGTTTTAGTACAGTTAATCTTTTGTCTAAACAGGTCTAGCTGTTTCTTTGTGGGAGGGGGGTTCACTTTGGTCTGATTTGGCTAGAGTTACTGCTACAGGGCTCTGTTTTTTGACCGGATAATTTGGTTGGTTCCTATTTCTCTGCCTTAAATAGCCAGTATTTAAGCCAGTTTGTGTTTGTTTGCTCAAAGCTGCAGTGACTTAGGCTTTCTGCCCTTGTGCTGCTGTTTTACAAAAACTACCATGAGACTACAAAAGATAAGTGCTTATTTACAACTGTTTTCTGCACTTCTGATTAACTAAAACAATATTTGCTGCATATCTGTTTAAACTGCACAACTGTTTTTTAGGCTTAGTGAATTCAATCCTTACCTCTGTTCTGATCTTGTATCCCCACCCTCCTAACTGTTGTTGTGGTCTTAAAGCTTGGTGGCTTTTGAGCTGCCCTCCTCTACTATAAATTTGATATTGGACACTCCTCCCAGTTGCTTTTTATCAGCTCATACTACTGAGTACAGTGCAGTTGTGAAGGCCCACCCCTTTAGCTTCTAAACTTTGAATTATCTTCTGTCTCCTCACTTTCTACTAATATATATATATATATATATATATATATATATATATATATATATATATGGGTCTACTTCATAAGATCGACAGACCATTTGATCGACATTCATTTGGTCGACAGCTGATTTGGTCGACAACCAGTATTCAAGACAAAAACCTGGGATTTGCCCCCCTCCCCAATGTTGTGCGACCCTGGAGTTAATATATATATATATTTAGGGGGTGTGGGGGGGCACCCCCTCACATTTTCATTTAAAATGTGTAGTTTTTGTTGTATTTTCATGTTTTAAATGGAAATAGGTGGGGGGCTTCACCCCCCACACCCCCAAATGTGGGGGGCTGTGCCCCCCACACCCCCTAACTATATTGTTTATAACTATAACTGAATTGCTGCTTTATTTGAGCTGTTTTTACTGTTATGATTGTGAGCTTAATTTATGACATTTGCACTGTTTTAAAGAAATTTACTGACTAACTGCATTTCATTATTGGTTAACTGTATTTCATTGCTGCTTACTGCAATTCATTGCTGTTTAACTGCATTTTACTGCATTTCTTTACTGTTTAACTGTATTTTTTCATACTGTGAGTTTTGTTTTTGTCTGTAAGTGGTTAATCTGTGCTTCTTTGTGAGTTTTACTGTGTTCTTAACCCTTAAATTGAGTAGCATAGCCTGGATACAGGTTTGCTGCATCCAGAACCATTTTATTTTGCCTTCTGTGTTTCTGGCATCCATATTGTGTTTGCCTTAATAGCACTTGTGTGATCACCTAGTAGTACTACTCTTAGACCTTCCACCCTTTACCCTCTTAGCTTTCTCCGGCCTCTCTCCCTCAGATTCTAACAAATATAGATGGACAAGTTCCTACATTTTCAGCTGCCAGTCTATTTGATATTGGCATCCTGAGACAGTGTAGCAACTGCCTCAAGTACATGGACAACCATCTTCGACTACCACCTAGGAACACAATTTGTGAGAGATGCAATTACATTAGGAACATAGAGTCTATGCTCTCTCCCTCACAAGCCAGTATATCTGGCACTGAAAAGGCTGTCAACATAAACACCACAGTTCAAACACCACCCACACCTACACAACACACACCTGCATATGCAGGGGTCTTCAACAAAAACATACCCAAACAAAAGAGACCTCCAAGACAAAAACACATGCAAACTCCACTGCCCACCACACCACACATAGTCTACACACCTGTGTCTCACAGCCACTAAGGCCTAAACATAAACCCAGCATATTATTCATAGGAGACTCCATTGTGAGATACACAGATGTGCCCCTCACCAGGCTAAATAAGGAAAAAGTCATGGTTAGTTGTTTGTCAGGTGCGAGAATCTGCCATATCCTCCATGCATTCAAGTCTGTCAACAACAGGTACTGTTATGACTTTGTCATAATCCATGTTGGCGTGAATGACTTGAGATGTACCTCCCTGGACTATATGAAGACAGACATGATCGAACTCACTGAATATGTGTCCCAAGCAAGTATATTCCTAGCCTTAATCAGCATTCTACCATCACCCAGAATGATGCCTCAATACAAACAGATAATGATTGACTTTAACAATTTGCTTAGTTTCTGGTGTCATTCCAAGGGGATCCAGTACCTGATAGCCTGGGAAGACATGATTGACAAACAACAATGTTTTGCCAGAGATGGCCTGCATCTGTCTCGCTTGGGCTTCAGTCTTCTGGCAAAGGCTCTTGCCTCCCCCATAGTGCCTTTTTTAGGCAATGCCATGAGGTCAAAGCTACTAACATGAAAATTTCATCAAAACACACATTAAAGGTCATGCTGCTAAACACTAGGAGTCTAAACAGGAAACTGCACTCATTGCAAGCATTCTTAACCCTGGAAGATGCTGACATTTGTGCGGTCACAGAAACCTAGTTCAAGGCTGTGGAAAGCACCCCAGCCATACCAGGTTACTCATCCTATCATACATTCAGACCCCAAAGTGTGGGGAGCAAAGCAAAAGCAGGTGGAGTTGCAATATATATAAAAGACATACACACCTCCAGGCTGGTCAAACAGTATGACGCATAGGAGACATGCCAGGTGCAGTAAACCACTGACAAAACCCCTATTCAAATCATAGCTAGCTACAGTCCCCCAACTTTGACTCAAGATGCCCATTCCACCTATCTGGATCTCTTTGAAACAATCAAGATTCAATCGTTTACCCTGATCTTGGGCTACTTTAACTATACAACCATAGATTGGAGGAACTACTAATGCCAAAACACATATGCCTAGAGATTCCTTGATTTCAGCAATTCAAATGCCTTGGACCAGCTGGTTGACACCCCCACAATAGGTGAAAATATCTTGGCCTTGGTATTAACCAACATGAGTAACCACTGCAACATCTCTACAGTGTCATCCTCCCTGATAAGATCTGACCACAAAGCAGTCACATTTCAAGTCAACATCTCCCCCGACCCCCCCCCCAACAAAAAAACTACAACCTTCTGAGAGAAGGTATAAACAGCTTCACAGTCCCCTCCCCCTCCATAGGAACTGGCATATATGTCCAAACCTACATCAAAGTACTATACTTGCATTTATATACCTGCATGGAATCAGGATACCTGACAGGACAAAATCATCCTCATCAAGGAAGAGTAAACCTGTCTGGTGGACATCTGCAATAAATAAAGTATATAACAAAAGGGGAAAAAATTGCTGTCCAGGACCAAGAGGGAGCAGGTTCCTAATTGGAAGTAATCTCTCCTTAGCATGAACAAGCAAATAAGAGCACTAGTGAAATCCTCCAAAGCAAATTTCGAGTCTAAACTGGCCACATCTACTATAGACAGTCATAAGGCTTTCTTCACATATGTCCACAATCTCAAAGGAAGCACTCAGATCTGCTCAGAACTGGTGGTCAAGAACATCACATAAATGCCGTAAATACAGCCAACCTGCTGGCAGACAGGTTCAGTGAAAACTTCACTCCTCTGTCCCCAACATCAGTAAATCAGGACATCCCCAGCACCTGACCCCCTTCCCTTATCTCTAGGGAGCAAGTCATCATGGCCCTCTCAAAGGCAAAAAATACAGCCTCCATGGGACCCGATAACATCCCAGGCTGCATCTTACATGAACTCTGGCAGGAACTTGGCAGCATCATTAGGCACCCTATTCAACCAAAGCCTAAGTTCCGGCTTCATCCCAGCTGAGTGGAGGACAGACTGTCATCCCTTTGCACAAAGGTGGAGAGTCCACTGATCCAGGAAATTATAGACCCATCAGCCTAACTAGCCTGATCTTCAAAGCCATGGAGTGGATTATCATGGACCTCATTAACAAGAACATTGGCAATCTCCAAACACTCGATCCCACACAGTTTGGTTTCATCAAGGGAAGGTTATGCTTGTCAAATTTGGTCGACTTCATTGAGACAGTCACCAAAGCCATGGACGAGGGGAAGACAGTGCACACTGCCTACCCTGACTTGGTCAAAACCTTCAATAGTATTCCCCACTCACATATCATAGATAGACTCTCACAAGTAGGCATCAATCCATATGTTACCAGATGGGTATCAAACTGGCTAACTGATAAAACCTAACTAGTCAAAATAGGGGAAGCCACCTCAAGCAGTAGACCCATAACGAGTGCTGCACACCAGGGATTGGTCTTGGGGCCTCTGTTGTTTGGGATATACTTTTCTGAGGTGCAGGCCAAAACCAGTGGGCTATGGCAGACCAAGTTTGCAGATGACTGCAAGCTGGGCACAGTCATCAAGTCCCCTAGTGACATGGACATCCTCCAACAAATGACTGGTGCTAGAAGCATGGCCTCAAACTGAATGCCAAAAAATTCATCATCATCCCTTTTGGGGAGAATGACATCCCCATAAATGATCACACTAATAACAAAGTCCTAAACATGCAATCAGTTGTGAGGGACTTGGGCACCCAGGTTGATAGCAAACTAATTTTTGTCCACCATATTGTCTCTGTTGTAAGGAAAGCTTTCTACGTGGCCCACCTCATTAGCAAGGGTACCTCATCCTGGGAAAAGGAGGTCATAACATCCCTGTTTTCTTCCCTCATAAGATCCATTATTGAGTACAATGCCCCTTTCAACATGTACTGCTCAAAGCACATGCAGCAGATGGAGAAACCACAGAGGTTCCTCACCAGGAGAATGCAGGGCCTCAACATCTGCCCTGCAAAGATAGGCTAAAGGCCCTGTCTCTCTATTCAGTCTCATACAGACTCCTCAGAGGTGACCTCTGTCTGGCATACAAAGCAATCTCAAACCCCTGCCTTGATATGATTGCTGCATATCCACAAGTTAAGCTTCACTCGAGTAACTAGCATGCGTGACCTCAACCTGGTCTGTGACATCAATAAGACTTGTTGGCAGGACAGATTTGTGTCCCAAAGACTTCGCCTTCTGTGGAATAGACTCCCTCTCCACATCAAGCAGAGTAACTCATTAACCCTTTTTAAATGCCACCTGGATAACTGGTTGGGGAACATAAAATACACCCCTGGGATTCCATCTGTGTCTCTGATGGACAGTGGCATCAGGTGGTGACTTGTCGGAACATGGGATAAATTCTTGGCTAGGCTTGAAAGGGCCTCAGGGCCAATAGCCTAGTAACTTCCTATGATCCTATGATCCTCTGTAGATTTGTTTTTCCTGTGGAAGATAAGTTCTTTGAACTGAGGTCTCAAGCTTACATCCATAGAACACAATCCTATGTGAAGGAGTCAAAAAGACTTGAAAGGAGTTTTGGAATTCCAGCTTGTTTAACAGAACTCTCACCCAAGACAGAGATTCCTGACACTTTGGAAAAACTCTGCAAAGATAAGCAAGTCATCTAAATATGGAAATATGGATATCATGTAGCCTACAATGAGCTACAACTGGAGGCAGACACTTAGTGAACACTGTTGGTGCAGTGGATAGTCCAAAGAGTAAAATGGAGAACCAATAAAGTAACCTAGTCACACAAAACCTTATGAAATGTCTGAAATCTGGATGAATAGGAATGTTATGATAAGTTTCTTTTAAGTCCAGTGCCACCAGGAAACTGGAAAAGGGAAGAAGAATGGGTTTTGAAGTAATATCATTTTGAATTTTGGCACTATCACAAAAAGATTTAGGAAAGGAAGATCCAGTGCAGGTCTTTTTTGATACTAGGAACATCTTTGAATAAAAAACCTTCCCCAATTGGAAAGGAAGAACTGGTTCTATTACTCCTTGGGACAGCATGTGATGAAGAACCGGTGGAAACAAAAGAGTCTGATCTGGAGGACAAGGGATGACCCTCTGGAAAGGAGGATTTCCTCCCACTGCCATTTGTAACCTTCATGAATGTTTTTCAGAACCCTTTTGTCTGAAACTATCTGTTGCCAAAGAGAAAAATGGAGATTCAGTCTTTCTGGAAGAAAAAATGGGTTAGGATGGGAGGGGGTTCTCTTGAGTAATCATTCAGATTTGTTGGTCTGTCTTTAGTTTTGGGAGGTTTGAAACTTCATTTTAGAACCCCCTTGCCATTTCTTCTTAAATGTCTGTTTACTAGTATTTTGTTGAGACTGTTTATCTTACTTTTTGCCAAAACTGGATGATGAGATAGAAAACCCCTTGGAAAAATTTGGAAAAGGAGAACTGAAAAATCCTAAGAGAGTTCATGGATCAGCTTGCCCCTTTCACCACACTTTTTAATCACCTCTGCAGCCGGTCACCTCTAAATCTGTATCCAAAGAAGAATTTAACATTTCAGTTTAACATCACCTGTGAGGTTCTGAGAATGCAGCCATGCAAGCCTTCTCAAAATAATACTAGTGGCCATAGTCCTGGAAGAAGTATTAACAGAGTCACACACACTGTAAACGATGAATAGTGGCCTGTGTAATAGAAGAAACTAAGGGATTTAAAGCAGATTTGTCCTTATAAGAGGACACTGCAGATAAAACATTCCTCATACTTTCACAATTAGTCAGAACAAACTTTAACATATAAGCCTTTACAATTCAAAATTCTGAAAATCAAAAATGCAGAAGTAAACACTTTTTTCTTCATGCCTATCGATAATTTTCCCATCCTTATCAAAAGAGCAGGACTGGAATTGACTAGGGGCTTAGCAGCACTGGAATCAACTAGAGCTATAGCTCTGAGTCAGGTTTGGGAATGGTGTATAAAAATTTATAAGACATTCATTTATTTCAGACATATAAGATTACATTTTATCTGCCTTTTTAGGGACAGTTGACCATCAGAAAAATTGCAAACAGTAATGCACACATCCTCTAAAGCAGATAGAACAGGAGGAATGGGTGCAGGATCAGGAAAATCCTCCTGTAACAACTCAGTATTTTCTGAGGGACTAAGAAACCTCAGTGTTCTCCCACTAACAACACTGGCACATTCTAACAATAGTTTCAAAGAAAGAGAAAACCCCCACAGGGAGAATCAGAAACTGAGCTTTCCTATGAGTCTAAATCAGAAATCTGAGGAAAAAAACTGCATTTGCCCATGCATCTTCTTGCTCAGATTCAGAATCTTAAATCTCTTCAGGAAAATAAGAATCCCTTCTTCATTTACCAGAAACTACTTTACAAGAAGGATCAATAGCCCGAATTAAACCCTAAGCCAAACCCAGTAAAATACTCCTGTCCAAGAACATTTGAGAAGGAGTAGATACATGCTTCATTTCCTATTTCTTTTTTACAGATAAATGGAGCCTGGCAGCAACAGCTTCCACAGAAATTGTTACAGCATTCTGACATAATATGAAATCTTCCCTGTTCCCTCTCCCAGGGCCAACAAGAGTGTCTCTCCCTTCCCCAGTGAGAGGACCCCAACAGCTGTAGAGGATGTGGCTAACCCCTGATCCATAGACGCTGTAGATGATCCAGCAGAGGGACCCAAGGTAAATGATGGGTGGTCTGAGGTACAATACATGGCCACAGCACAGTCACCCACCCACAGATGAGGCAACTTGCTAGCTTGTTGCGGTGGCTGTTTTTTTTTTTTTTTTTTTTTGTAGTTGGAAGAAGGAATGACCATTGGACTTGTAGTTTGTTACATGGTCAAGCCAAAAATGGTGCCTCTTTCTCAGGGAAGACAAACATCAAATGCCAGTCAACAGTACCAGTCTACAAAAGTAAATTTTTTGACAGAAAAACACAATAACAAGCACTTTTAACACACTAAGCCAGTCACACAAAAGTAAAATAAACACAATTTATCCACAGAAAAAATGTTTTAGTTACTTTACACCACTGTTAAACTGATAGGAAAAACTGATCTATCCATGTAAAAGTATGTTACAATCTTGTGACAGTTAACTCATTTCCTCCAATGGAAGTCTGGATGTTTACACTGTAACTTTCAATGGGCAGAGCCCAAGCTTTTAGACAGAATCAAATTATATTCTCAGATTTCAAATGTTCATATCACTGCAACTGTTGAGGTTACTAAAGACGTTTAAATGGCACACTCTTTAGGGCAAACTGTTTTATACTGGCAATATTCTTTAGATTCTAGGTCTTAAATTGGAGTCACAGTAAACACAGTAACTATTAACTTTGTAATATTTTGTAAACAAATTAAAATATCTCAGCAACCACCCAAATTACACACATACTGTCAGCAGTATTTTATTCATCCAGTGGAGAGCTTCCATATAAGGCTAAGCAGTTCTGTCTGGCTGGCTTGGTTGTCAAGACATTTAGGAAGCTATGAAATTCATGACAATATAAATACATTCTATACGAACAATAATTAATATCTCTTTACCTGTATTAGAAAAAAGTCAAATATTAATATAGTTGAGTTTGCCATTATGTATGCTCTAATAAGATTTTTTTTAATACTTTGTGTGTACCATGGTTTTAAAAGAATTAATGGAAATATGAACAAGCAATATTTCATGCCTAGAGGCATTAGTAGGCTGTAACTGCAGAAACACCTGGAGGTATCACTCAGTTGCAGTCAGTTAAAACCCAATACTCCTAGCTTTAAAATAACTTTCCTGATAAAACAGCAACACAGTTAGAAGGCCTTTCCCCAAAGGGAACTTATCTCCCCAGCAAAGGAAAAGCACAGGCCAACCATCAATCCCTAAAAATCTCAGATGAGCGTATTCTTTGGTGGCATTAAACCGCAGCCCTTCAAGATCTCATACAACCATACATCACCACTAGAACACTCCGTTCCAGTAACAAACTCCTAGTTAAATCCACCAAAGCTAACAACTCAGCTGGACAATCCTTATTCTCTAACATCATTCCTATAATATGGAATAAATGACCCACTTCCATCCCTTCCATCTGCACCATAGTACAATTTAAAAAACTTCTATTTACTCACTTAGAAAAATCCTGTCTTTGCTCTTGCTACCCACCTGACTAACTCTATATTCTCCACTTTTTATACACACCCTCTGACTTTCTTTAGATCTGCACTTTACAGTACTATCCTATTATGCCTTCTTCCTTCCCTATATATACTTACTCTTTTACCTCAGATCATTTCAAGTCTTCCTCAAAAATATAGTACTGTGCTTTCTATTATATATGCTAGTCTAGTTTGTATAATACCATATACTCTTTCATGTACAAATTTTGTTAAAATTGCTAAGGTGTCATCTCTTTCAGTTATTTATATTTGTAATGTGTACTTTCATTGTTGACCTGTACTCTGTAATTTTCTTATGGTATAATGTTCATTTGTTTTGCATATTTTTGGAGCTTTTCTCCCTGGGCCTCCGCTGAAAAATGGACCTGTGTCAAGTCAGACTTTCCCAGTAAATAAATGTTAAATAAATAAATTAATTAATTAATTAAGATTTTGAAGGGCTTTGCACTCAAATTTGTCTTTTATTCATCTCAACTTGAGTTGCCTGCCAGTTTCAGGGCACAAGGGTGCCCTGAAGCTTTAGAAGCTGTCCGGCTGTTATATCCTTGTCAGGATATGACCTATATAGCTAAGGCTACTGCAGCAGTGATAAATATGATGAACATCTCATATGCTAGTAAGGCAGTGTGAATTATGAACATCTAAACTGCTTCTTTATTTGACAAGGCAAAGCACCCACTTAGCACTACTCTATTTAATTGCTCTCTGAAACCTCGCTGAGGAAAAGCCGTAATGTTACTGTCTGTTTTTGTAAAAAACAGAAACCTGATCTCACCACGATGTAGTCAATTGGTAAAATAAATGCGGTTACTGTTCCAAAATACAGTTCCAAAAGTCACTTGTTCAAAAAAAAAAAATTTGTTGACAGCCGTAATAAAAGTATAGAACTCTTCTTTATTGTAGATATAATTACTGGGTCACAGCCACGCTTCATCAGACAAATGAAAACTCTGCAAATAGGTGCTTAAATAATACAATGTTTAAAACCAAGCCCTATATAATTAGGTGCTTCAATCATTATTTAAAACGGCAATGCTATCAAACTGTGAGAGGCGTTGCATTCATTGTGAGTATTTATAAAATCTAAAATATGTCTTATACAAAGCTCTTAATACAATTTGTGAGCTGATGAGTATTTAACAATCAAATAATTAAAGAACTTATTGCAATTCATCAGTAAGTCTATGCTTACACAGATAAAAGCAATGATATCCCTCATCTAAATACTAACAGATATATCACAAAATAGACTGTTTTACGGTTACCATAAACTTAGTTCATTTGACCGAACTGGTTAGAAGAGTTTGTACAAAAAACATTTCTGAATATTTTTCTACCTAAAAAACGATATGAATGCATAGTTATTATAAGCACTGTTTATGTTTTTTTTAAAACTAAATAAAATCATTTGGACGGTTTTGTAAACCTAACTAAATCTTACCATAAAAACGCTGTTAAAACACAAATGAAACTGATACAAAATCACTTAGGACCAAGTAACATAAAGCTTTTAAGATGTGTATGAAAAGCCATACAGAAAAACAAAAAACACATATCCTCATAGATAGAAACCTAGATCAAATCAACTGAATTGTGCTAGTATCTTAAATGTAAGCATCCAATAGGACGCGATAACTATGAGATAGAGAAATGCGACAGTGCTGGAATTGCAGAGTTAATTATTGTAAATCAGGATCGAAGCCATAAATAAACTGCTGAGAAGGCATAAGACAACTATGGTGCTTGTATAAGGAAGAATAAGAATATATAGACAACGTATAAATGTATATAATAAACTATAAATATGTGAATAAATATAAATATACAGTTATATATCTATGTCAATGCCCATGGCTTGAATAATGAAATATAATTAATGTATTATATAATCTTGAATAAAACCAAATACCATAAAAAATAATGAAATGAAAATCAAATGAATCAAAAACAAATAAGTAATCAAATCCAATTAATATAAACTGCTAGAGTTTATGTACCCATAAGTTCCTGAGGTTATGACATAACATTTTTTATATATAAAAAATTTTTTACTCTTTATTTATTTAAGAAAAATCTAATGATTGATTTATAAATATTAAATATTAAATGAATAAATAAGTGCATGAATAACAATTAATGAATGTTAATTGTAAAAACCTCAGTTTTATTGAAAATATAAGGTTTTTTTATGTCAAAATATTTCTTTTACCTTAAGGCTAGTGAGATGCAACTATTTAAATAGAATTGATTTGATTTAATTTAATTCCAAAATATGTATACATATAAAAGTATATACATATGAAAGTTAAAACCGATTTAACTAAAGGTACTAGTTACCCATAAAATACAGAATACAAAAGGTGAGATTATGAAAAAATGAATAAAAATAATAAGTAAAAAATAACTAATACTGAACTAATGTTATGGCAAGAATATTAAATTATGTACCTTATAGCATAATTTAAAATTTTTTGAAAATACGGAACATACATCAAAAAAATTTTTTGAACATAGATTTTAACGTTTTCTATTATTTAAAATGGGTTTGATAGAAACTGAAGTGTTCAATCCAGGGTAACTACGGGCATTAAATTTTAAAATCCACTTTAATTCTGCCAGGGCTAGATTATTAATATTATCTGGGATTCAGAGTTACTTTTTCAAGTACCCTGAATAAAAAAGTGTGTTCTTTGTGTTCTATTATATGTTGTGCTAACGCATTAGTGTCTATTTCTTTCTTTATTTCGTACAGATGATCGTAGATGCGATCAGTTAGTCTTCTTTTAGTCAATCCAACATAAAATGCTGTGCATTTTGTACAAGTTGCTAAATATACCAGGTTTTTAGTCTGACAGGTAGCTGAAACATTAATATAATAAGTAAAACCTAGAGTCGGATGAATAAAGGTTAAATCAGAACAAATCAGTTTACACCTGGTACAAGTACCACATGAAACTGTCCCCATATCTTGGGTAGATTTCTTGACATTTAATACAGAATCTTTACATAGGATTTGTTTTAAGTTAGAACAGTTTTTGTACAAGAAAGAAGGATAGTTACCCACCAAATTGGTTACTAGGATGTCTGTCTGCAATATGTTCCAATTATTCCGTATAATATTCTCCAAACACTTCACATCACTAGTATATTTTAAGATATATGGTATTTTTATAGTATCATTGGTGTTTTTATAAATAAAGGAAATGGGTTTCTTAACCATATGTGGTGTAAATTCTGTGGGGTGTATAGTGCTGTTTTTAATAGAATTGACAAGCTTAAAATCATAGCCTCTATCCAAAAAGAATTGCTCTAGTAACTCAGATTCTTTTTCTAAAACAATACTGTCCTGACAAAGTCTGGTTAATCTAGTGAACTGGCTCTTAATTATTCCTGGGAACATATGCCTAGGATGCATGCTACTGAAATGAAGTAGTGTATTAGTCCATGTGGGTTTCCTGAAAATGGAAGACGTAATTTTTCCATGTTCATTAAGTGTCAGGAAGACATCCAGGAATTCTACTTGTTTCATAGATGTTTCCACTGTAAATTTCAAATAACTGGTAGTGGTTTCTAAATGGTGTAAGAAATGTGTAAATTCCTCTAGGGTACCCTGCCAAATTAGGAGAACATTAGAACTTGATTTTATCAAAAGCAGGATTGGTGAACAAGTGTTCTTTTTCCCAATTCAGGACCACTAAATTTGCACTCGTTTTAGCATGGGGTGCCCATAGCTACACCCCATGTCTGCAAATACGTAATGTTATCAAACATAAAGATGTTATTGTTGAGCACTAAATCCAATAGTTGACAAATTAGAATGATTTTATCAGTGGAGAAGTTGGTGTCTCTAACAAGTAATTCTCTAATTGCTTCCAGACCCAAATCATTGGGGATGGACGTGAAAAGGTTTTTTACATCTAATGTTATTAGCATATACTCATCAGTCCCAATATTCAATGTTACATTTTTAAGGCTGTTTAGCAAATCATAGGTATCTTTTAATAAAGTTGGAACCGAATCCACTACAGGCCTAAGGAATTTTTCAAGAGCAGTAGAAATAGTGGCAGTTACCCAATTGCAGCCTGAAACTATAGGCCTAAGAGGTATGGGGTGTACCTGTTTGTGAATCTTTGGCAGGCCTTTTATTGTAGGAGTAGTGGGGAACTCAATGTACAAGTATTTATATTCTTTTGGTGTAATTTGTCGGCACATTAGAAGGTCATGTAAAGTTGCATGTACATTAGTTATAATAGAACTAACTTTTTTCTGGGAAATAATAGAATAAGTTTCTTGATCAGATAACATACTTAACATCAGTGTGACATAATCTGCAGTATTCATAACTATAATTCCACCACCTTTATCAGCAGGTCTAAAGGTGATGTCAGAAAGCTGCTTAAATTTCTTCAGAGACGCCATTTCACTAGATGATAAATTTACATATGCTATTTTATTCTTCTTAGTAGAAAAAAGTTTATAAAAATCTCTCTCACAGGCTTTTAGGAAACAGTCAATGCTGAAAGGTAGTGGAGGTGAAAAATTGCTTTTTTGTCTTGGAAACACTGAGTCAGAATGTAGAGCTTCATTGTTGTGTGCTGTAGTGGTGTTTTTAAAAAACATTTTAAGGGCTATATTTCTACAAAAAATACGTAGCTCACATAAAACTTCAGCCAAGTTACTACACTGTGCTGGTATAAAGTTTAGGCCCTTGTTAATCAAGCTAACATCAGATATACACAAATCATAATTAGATAAATTGACAAATATGTCAGTCACATCCTTTGCCTTCGAGTCGTTCCATATCTCTCTTCGGAAATTTTCCTTTTTCTTGGCCCTCTGCTTTGAGTGGTGTTGTATTTTTATGGGATAAGGTAAAAACGACTTGCTCCTTGAGCAACTTTAGGTTTTCATTATGCATATTAGCAAAAGCTAGTTGGTTGGGAGGTGGTGTTGCAGAATAAGCAGTTAGTCTAGGAAAATCCGTCTCACTAGGTTGAGCAGAATTATTATCAGTTGTAGGTAAAGTAGACAGGGCTAAATCTCCAACGGATGAGGAAGCAACATCATGATTTATAACATTATCATTAGTATGTGTCGGAGAAGCTGGCTTTTGCACTTGAGTTTGTGCATTATTATGCCTGGGCCAGACAAAAATCTGACCTGTTTGGAAATCATTAAAATCCCTCTGCAACTTTTTCAGTTTTATTTGTTTTAATTTCTCACTGAAAGAATTCACTTAAAATGGTTTGCAGTCTATTTTTAGCAAAATCTGATTTAAACTTGTCAGTTAAATTTTTATGAGTTATGTCTATTTCAGAACTTAGTCTCAAGTGGTAAAAATATTCATTTAAAAGTGACATATACCTGAAGCCTTGCTCAATGTTTAGGTCCTGCCACTTTTCAAGAGCACCGGGTGATTAGTCCCATATGACGGCATGCAAAAACACGCATTCCTCGATGGTGTATAGAAGCTTCAAGGTGTTGCCTTTGCCAGGCATACCTTTGTAGTAGGTACAACTTGTCTTCAAACTCTTTCACAGCCAAGTTGAATTTCTTCAGGTAGAATAGATACAGGAGTATTACCCAGTTCCAAAGCCAATAAAGGGTTAGCGACATGATGCAACAATCCTTCTGGTATAGCTGAAAATTCCCTCGACTCTGGTCTGTAGTCTAGTTCTACAGTTGTAGAATCCATCGCGTAGAGCAGTTACCACACAGACAAAATTGAAAAAACCAAGAGGTAACTGCAACTCCAAGAGATCAGGTAACACAAACGAAAACACTGTAAAAAACAGAAACCTGATCTCACCACGATGTAGTCAATTGGTAAAATAAATGCGGTTACTGTTCCAAAATACAGTTCCAAAAGTCACTTGTTCAAAAAAAATTTGTTGACAGCCGTAATAAAAGTATAGAACTCTTCTTTATTGTAGATATAATTACTGAAGGTGGTCACAGCCACGCTTCATCAGACAAATGAAAACTCTGCAAATAGGTGCTTAAATAATACAATGTTTAAAACCAAGCCCTATATAATTAGGTGCTTCAATCATTATTTAAAACGGCAATGCTATCAAACTGTGAGAGGCGTTGCATTCATTGTGAGTATTTATAAAATCTAAAATATGTTTTATACAAAGCTCTTAATACAATTTGTGAGCTGATGAGTATTTAACAATCAAATAATTAAAGAACTTATTGCAATTCATCAGTAAGTCTATGCTTACACAGATAAAAAGCAATGATATCCCTGCGCATCTAAATACTAACAGATATATCACAAAATAGACTGTTTAACTTAGTTCATTTGACCGGAACTGGTTAGAAGCGTTTGCAAAGAGTTTGTACAAAAAACATTTCTGAATATTTTTCTACCTAAAAAACGATATGAATGCATAGTTATTATAAGCACTGTTTATGTTTTTTTAAAACTAAATAAAATCATTTGGACGGTTTTGTAAACCTAACTAAATCTTACCATAAAAACGCTGTTAAAACACAAATGAAACTGATACAAAATCACTTAGGACCAAGTAACATAAAGCTTTTAAGATGTGTATGAAAAGCCATACAGAAAAACAAAAAACACATATCCTCATAGATAGAAACCTAGATCAAATCAACTGAATTGTGCTAGTATCTTAAAATGTAAGCGCATCCAATAGGACGCGATAACTATGAGATAGAGAAATGCGACAGTGCTGGAATTGCAGAGTTAATTATTGTAAATCAGGATCGAAGCCATAAATAAACTGCTGAGAAGGCATAAGACAACTATGGTGCTTGTATAAGGAAGAATAAGAATATATAGACAACAACGAGTATAAATGTATATGCGTAAATAAACTATAAATATGTGAATAAATATAAATATACAGTTATATATCTATGTCAATGCCCATGGCTTGAATAATGAAATATAATTAATGTATTATATAATCTTGAATAAAGATTTTTTTCAATACTGTCTGTTTTTGGTTTGAAGCAACATGCTTCTGTTTATGTCTGAGCTCTTTTCATTTGCTATCAGTCAAGCTTTATTTAATACTGAAATCTATTGTCTCTGTATATTAAGAGCATGAAAACAGCTATAAATGTCACTGCCTCTAATATATATATATATATATATATATATATATATATATATATAGAGAGAGAGAGAGAGAGAGAGAGAGTTGAAATTTATTACCAGAACAGTCTCACTGGGCTAAGGTACTCATTTTTAGTGGAAGCCTGGGGGAGAAAAAAAAAAAAAAAAAAAAATATATATATATATATATATATATATATATATATATATATATACATATGCTAAATCTTAAAATATATATATATATATATATATATATATATATATATATACATGTATCTGTGTGTATACATATATATATATATATATATATATATATATATATATATATATATAGATAGATACATATAGATATATAGATAGATATAGACACATATAAAGAGAGAGAGGTACTATTTATATAAGTATATATACACACTCACATGCTCTCTCTCTCTCTCTCTCTCTATATATATATATATATATATATATATATATACATATATGTACATACAACACACAGACATACACGTATATGTATATATATATATATATATATATATATATATATATATATATATATATATATATATATATATATATACACACGCATATATATACACCAAAGGGTAAGAAGGTCACACAGAGAAACCATCTTGGTAAAAACTGCAAGAAAAACCCAGCAAGCCAGAGTTTTCACTGTGAGATACCTTAAACCTCCTGTAATAGAGGCCCATGGGATATATATACAGAAGTACCTTTAAGGACACCAAGTGTTTCAGCTACATGTCTTTTTTTTTTTTTTTTTTTACTTTTTAAGTGTTTATGGTTACATTCAGGCAAACAAAGCCAAACCCCCACTACCTGTGGACATGCACTATATTCACTTGCCATCACTGCTGTTTTCAGATCAAACAACAGACTCATGTAAGGTCATTTAGGTGATCAAAGAAATGGCTGATTGAAAGTGTTCAGATGTGTCCTAATGCACTGAGCATAGTTATTGAAAAAGTTACTGGTTGAAATAAAGGTCTGTGGTATTATGTGAGTATTAGAAATGTGTGTGGAATGTAAAAAGTGATATTTTTATGTAGTGTTTAGCATTTAGTTACAAGTGGAGAAGTATTGTGCTGGTTGCTGATAGAAAAAAGATGTATGAATCAGTATATGATCATGGAACAGCAGGGATAGGGAATATGCTCTTTCCCCACTGTGTGATCTTGGATTTATATACATACATATATATATATATATATATATATATATATATATACACATACACTCACATGCACACACTTATATATGCACACGTATATAAAGATAGATAGATACAGATATATAGATGCATAGATATATATAGATATAGATATATAAAGTCGTAAGTAGAGGTGCAGAGGAAACACCTGTAGAAGTGTTTGTGTACATTCTTGGGGGTGCTGGTGTTTGAATGTGTATGTCATGTTTTGTGTTTAGGCATGTGTGGTTGTATTCAAGAGCATCAGTGAGTGAGTCATTAATTTGTTCCAAATGCTTAAATTGCAGTCATTGTTTTAGGTCAACCAACATAGACTCATGTAAATCATAGGGTGGACGTTATAAATAATTAATACATCATCAGGGTTTTGTGAGACCCAATGTCACAAGCAGTGGACCTCCCCACCCCTAGAATGTCTAGAGGTTCTATTAATCCCCTATTTGTTGGGCATAATTACACTTAGAAAATAGCCTGTGTGGGGTTGTTTTTATTCTAAGGGATGTTTTTGTTTGATTTTTTTTGTATTTTCTTATTACAAAGTAATCTCTTTCCTGATTTAACTATAGTGGTGTAATTGACATATTGTTATTTTGTACTGTAATTCTTTGACTGGGCCAAGACTTAGGGGTTGCAGCTAGAACTGTTACATAATAAGCAGTGAATATTTACAGCTTACTGCGTATCTACACAAATGGGTGGGTGTGTGGGTGTGTTACTGGATGTGTGCATCTCTGAGTTTGTGTGTATGCATTTGTGTGTGTGTGTTAAAATGACTGAAGAATCAGAATTTGGTTTTGTAGCACTTATATGACTTAAAGTGGTTCTGTAGTGCTTAACTGACTGTACCTTTGTCATTTTTCATTGCAGTTTATTGCAATGGAGATATAACATATATTGACAGATAGACAGATACATATGTGTGCACGCCCTGCATGCGCGTGCGCACACACACACACACACACACACACACACACACACACACACACACACACACACACACACACGCATGCACCCGTCCCTAACTGCTTCTACCATTTCCTTCTGAGACCTTATCAAATGCCTAATTACATACTCTAGGTATCTCATTTCATTCATCCCTGTTTTACATTTAGGGGCATTAATATTAAGCCCAGCCTGCTTTGTTGAATTAAACCATGACTGCACATTGGGAAGATGTAAGTCCCAGCCTCTGAATGGATAACAACATCTTGCAATTAGCTCACTGCATTAGCTTGATGATGTTTGTATCCATCAGCCTCCAAAATGTAGCTGGAGCCCTGTGGAGAACAAATCATAGGACCATAAACTAGAACAACCCATTAGTTATAGAGAATACCATATTCATTTTATCCCCATCAGTCAAAGGGATTTGTCAGTTTTCCTTGGTGAGGTCCAGGATGGTCATAAACCTTGCTTTTTCCAACCTCTTCAATAGCTCTTCTACCCTAGATATAGGGTAGATGTCAAATCTGGAGATATGATTAAGCTTTCTGAAGTCTCTACAGAAACAGATTATACCATCTGGTTTTGATACTAAAGCAGTGGGACTATTGCATTCACTGACTCCTCAGTAACCTCTAACTTCACTTCAGCATAATTTTTAATCTCCTCCTTCACTGCTTTTTATTTGAATTTCTGGTGCATGTTAAGTCCTTAAACTGATGTTTTTACTGGGACATCTCCATGTGATGCTTAATAAGAGATGCCCTGTTTAGCAATTCTGATAATATATCTTTATTCCTCGTCAGTGGCTACTGGGCTTCATGCTTTTGAGGCTGGAAAGGGTTTCATCTATTAACTACAGGTGGAATTAGGAGAATACACCTTTTTTTTCTTTTTTTATGGTCTATGCATTTGGACACCATATCCACTCTGCCTACTTGTACTTCTGTCCATTGTTTCAGAACATTTATGTGATAGTTTTGTTCAACACACCTCCTTTGTGATTGCCTGATTTGATAATTTACCTGATTTATTCACTCTGTGATCTCATAGTACTTTTGTTGTTTTACAAGGAATTTGTTTTCAGATGTGGGGATTCTATCCAAAACTTGGTCTTCCTCCAGAAACTCCTTTCTTCAGGATTACTTTTTATACACTCTCTGTTGGTTTGCCTGACATTCCATATGCTCACACACACACTTATGGGGTTCATGATCTTCAGCCTCTCCTAAAGGTCTGTGTAGCACCCTATGACACCTCTAAAATGTGCCTTCTGTTTTTCAGATATTTCTTTCACCGATACTCAAAGGTGCTAAATCCTATGGGTGTTTATGGTACCTTGTGAAAATAACATTAAGTAAGGCTTTAACTAGTCTCACTCCCTTCTGTCTTTCTTGATTATCTGTTTTAACATTGACTTCAGAGTCCAGTTAAGCCATTCAGCTAATCCATCCTGTTGGGGATGATACACAGAGGTCCTTAGCTGTGTAACTCAAAGACTCTGTCACAGTTGTTTTATAATTTTTGACATAATGGGTGTCTCTTGGTCTGTCAGAATTTTCTTAGGTAATCCAACCTAAGAAAACAGTAAAACCAGTTCCTGGGATTTTCCCAGGAATTAACTTTTCTGAGAGGGATAGCTTACGAGAACCAAGTGGTAATAGTTCAGCACCACCAGTATGTACTGAAGTCCACTGTTGCACTTGACCAGTGGTCCCATGATGTCTGCCATGATCCCAAAAACACTTCAGTTATGGCCGTAGGAGTCATATGATTCTGAAAGCCTAGGTTTAGGGCCATCTGCTGACACCCAGAACACCCATCAATGACGTTTCAGTTTTCTGTTTAATACATGGCCAGTATTTCTATCTAGAACTCTTGTTTTGGTTTATCAGTTCCAGGATGTACCACCCCAGCATGGTAAAGAGCTATTTTCATAATCATTTGCCTAAACAGCTTAGGTGCCAACAGTTGTTGACTGGTCTGTCCTCTCTCAGTAGCTATCATATATGGAAGATCATTCTCCAGTTCAGATTACTGGTAAGCGGCACAGTAGCACAGCAGATAGCATTGTCAACTTGCAGCATTAGGTTCCCCGGTTTGACTCTCAGCTGGAGTGCCTTCTGCATGGGGTCTGCATGAACTCCCTGTGTTAGCGTGGGTTTCCCCCAAGTGCTATGGTTTCCTCCCACATTCCAAAGATATGCAGTAGGAGGACTGGACATACTAAATTGGTTATAGGTATGAATGTGCGTGTAAGTATGGTGTGGAAGAACTACCAAGGAAGGGCTAGCCACCCAGTGGTGTAAACCTTGGCCTTAGATGATTAATCACCACTATTGAAGTGACACCCCAACCTCATGTGGAAAAATGGGAAAAGGTGGTTGTGGATGGATGGATGGATGGATGGATGGATGGACCTATACCATTACTTATGTGACAGTAGCGGTCTTCTGGAGGACTTGCTTAATGCAGTTATCTTAAACTTTTAGACTGGAATACCTCAGATAACTCTCTGATGATTCACTATCAGGGACAGATTCTATTCAGTTGCTGTGGGGGATGATCTCACTGTTAACAACAGCAGTAGGAAATGAAGACTAGGAGCTTCCACTGCATCTACCAGATGTTATGCTCTAGGCAGTAAATCACTGTATCCTCCAGATGTTATGTATTAAGCAGTAACCCACTGCATCTACCAGATGCACATAGTTTCTTCCAGAGAGGCAACTTTTACTTACACACCATAGGCAGTTTTATTTTTTTGCCAGAAAAATAATCAATTAATGAATAATAGCACAAATAAAACTTGCAGTAAAGCAGAAGTTCAGTTTATTTGGCACAGTTATGACCAATTTTAACCACAAGTGCAGACTGCTGTATTCACAGCTGATATTCTCTCAGAACTGTACCTTTTGCAGGCAAGCCTGTAAAAAAAGCCTCTTGCACAAAAGTACAGGTTGAGGGAAACAGTTGCTATTGCTCCAATAAAAATTAAAAGTCCCTCTCTCAAAAATCTCTTATTGCTTTAGGCATAACAAAACAGTCTGTTATCAAAGTTTCTCCTGCATAGTATGAGGAATTCTCCAGGTGTTCCACTACCACACCTTCCAGTGTCAAATACAAACCCTTTATCAGACTCCTGCCTTGTATCCATTTGCCCCAGTCTCAGACAATCTCTGATCATCATGAGCAAGTCCAGTAACACAAGTGGTCCTGACTCCTCCAGACTTCCCAACAACTTTTCTTATGTTGAGACAGTTTCTTCCTTAAATAAGAGCAGATTAATATTAATAACTCACCTGGAAACTCAGGCATGCTGGTTTAAAGGGGCCAGTTCCCATTACACTGCTTTACTAACCTATCCCAAATAACAGCCTTCTTTGCACTCTTACAACACTTAAGATCACCCTGTTTGGCCCAGACTAGTGTTTCACTGCTAAAGTACCCCATTTCTGCCATGTTTATCTTACCTGTAGAGAGATAACTGGCAGAACCACCAGTATGTTACTAAACACACACACACACACACACACACACACACACACACACACACACACACACACACACACACACACACACACACACAAAACTATAAATATTATGTATCATTAGAATTTTATAACAAAAGCTATTTTGACAGAAAAAACTGACTAGAAACTATTAATCAATGAAAGAGGAAAATTCTTGATAGGAGAAAACATAATAGAGTGAAAGGTGTTTTTGCTGCCTATTGAATGTAAATAATTAAAATAATCTAAACCCAAGCCCATGAAGGTTTCTGAAAGTATAATCAAATTAAACCTGGAAATCTTTAACATTGAATCATCATCTTGATTACCGAATCAAAACGGGGTCATATATCAACAAATGCAGTGACATAAATGAAAATGCTTAATGGACCCATATGACCAGAGTTGTCTGTAAGAAACACATATAGCATTATTGTTATTATTAGCTGTAGCTATACTGCAAAGAAGGCAGTACTGTGTGCATTGTATGTATTGTGTCCATTTCTCAGTAAAGAATCTCTGTAAGGATGTATATATCACGTACATCTTATTATAAAAATTCAGTAATAGTCACGGGGGGGATTCATGAAAGCCTATACAATAATCTTTCCCGTGTGTACGTTGCCGGGAGATGCGCACATGGACATGACAAGTTTTAGATTCAGTAAACTCTACGCCACAGTGGGCACTCACATGCAAATATGGAAACTTCCATGACATGCAAATTACAGCATAAGTAGCTGAATTTTATGCTAATGAAGCAAATCAACACAGCGGAGCCATTCAGCAACCTCTAATGTAACCGTGTAGACTCTGTGTTCGTGTTGGGTGTGTAGTTGGAAACTTTCCGAATATAGCTACGGAAAGGAATCTACATGAAAGCAAGAGCAAGTATAAGCTCTTAAATTTTGTACAGAACTGATCTGAACATGGAACCCCACACAAATTATGACCTAATTACACAATGTGGATGCTAGCATATCACAGTTACAAAATAAAAAATACATTTGTAATGGCCATGACATAAATGCTCCTTTGCTCCCCCACCCCCAAACGAAAATGTAACTGTACATAATGCACGCTGCTACAATGTTTGAACATCCTGAAATAGACTATTATATTGTACTGTAAGCATATGTAGTATGTAGCAGATATATGGGCAAAGGAATAGCCTCCCTTGTTTTTACAACATTGTGATCCCATGCAGTTTCTGTGCTGACACAGCTACTAACCATGCAGATTCCAGGCTGTCAGCACTGTAAATATGCAAATTAGGTAAAAACTCATTGGTATTGCTGAATCCCAAAAAAGAGTAATCCTGCATTGATGTTCACTTCATGTAGGCACTTTCACAGTGTTTTTATTTTCAATGGATGTCAGCTGTGGGTGATGACATCAGGGATATGTGTCAGGTTACACTTTCAAAGTTATGCAGTTTGGTCTGTGGAGGGTAAAGGTGAATGCAGGCTATTTTCTGTCCATTTCAAATAGAGTGAATGGCAGCTTTTGTCATAATTGTCTTGTAAATAGTCCTGTCGCACCATGTGTTTGTGTAGGGCTAGAGTGCAGAAGGTCCAGGGTTTGAGTACAGGGTTGGCAATTTTTCCTTTTTATACTGAATATTTGCACAATATCATGGGAATGGAGGAAAGTAATTACAATTTTGCTGTCCTTATTTGATTTATGCATAACGGCATGGGAGTGCTTGGGGGTGCACAGAGGTGCACGTAGCTCAGTGACGAGCAAGGAGCAGGTGTGTGTAATATTTGCTAATTATAGTATAAGCAAGTGAACTCCATTTTCATGAACCAATCAAACTCAGTGCAACTATTCTACATGCTATAAAGCATCCATGTAACCTCCATTCTTGTTTTCCTAAATACTTCAATACCATTGGAGTAGAGACAAGAAAATTTTAACTGACACAATGGTAGGGGCTGCTGCAGCTATTCTGCATCTGCATGTGTTAAAGGTTGAAGTCAATGCTTTTGGTGCTGAAGACAACAGGCTTAGGCCGAGAAGGAGAATAGTGTTCAGGCCCAGGTAACTTATCAGATGCTACATTACTTGGAGATTGTAGAGCATTACAGGCCAGACAGGGGCACTCTACAAGAACTCTGTGAGCTCTACCACCCCCAATTCAGAGCCAGAACCAGTCAAGAGGAACTCATCTCAGTGGAAACTAAGGTATGTTTTGCCCTTAGAATATTAGCTATGGGTACTGTAGAAAGACCAACTGGGGACATGATGGGTGTGTCACAGGCATTCAGCATCCAGGATCCTCCACCAGTTCCTGGATGCTATGCTCATACATGCCAGTGAGCACATATGTTTTCCCAGTAGTTCTGAGGAGAGGGCTAGCAATATAAAGAAGTTATGTCTTACCATAATGTTCCATCTGTGTTGTTGATCTTCTTTCATTCATTACTGATGGGTTATCAGTTCCGTCCTCGGAACCGAGCCAGCCAATATCAAGCTGGTGTCAGCCAAAAACTCTTGAGCCATGGTCCTACCCAGAATGCTCTGCTCCCTGTTACCTCAGATCGAGTTTGCAAGTTGATAGATAAAAGTAGAGGCTACCTCTGGTCATAACAGACCTACCAAAAAGGAGTACATAAGATCAACCAACAACCTCCGGATGGAGGATGGAGGGTGGGAAGTAATGAATGTACGAAGATCAACAACACAGATGGAACATTATGGTAAGACATAACTTCTTTATCTGATGTTGTTAATCTTCGTTCATTCCTTACTGATGGAACAGAGTCCCCAGCTACCTATATTCCTGGGTGGCCCTCATGGAAGGACATTCCTGAGCACCATGGAACCAAAGGAAGGTCCAGAAAAAAGTCAGAAAGAGTTGGTCTGATTTACAGGTAGATTTTGTTCTGTCCATGTAAAATCCTAATTGCCTATGAACATCCAAGGAGTGCAGGCAGTACTCTCCCTTGTTAGAATGGTAAGGAAAGAACACTGGGAGATCAATAGACTGGTTGATAGATCGCTCTGACACCACTTTTGGTAAAAAAGGTAGAGTTGGTTCTCAGTGATATCCTGTCCTTATGGAAAATAAGATAGGGAGGTTTGATGCATAAGGCCTGAAGTTCTGACAATCATCTGGTCGATGTGATTGCAATCAGAAACAAAGTTTTCCAAGAGAGATATCTTACATCACAAGAGGATGCAGGTTCAAACAGTGGAGCTGTTAAAGCTTGGAGAACCAAAGTCAAATCCCAAGGTTGTACGGGTTGTCTAAAGGGTGGTTTTAGGTGGATAACCCCTTTCAAAAAAGTCTTACAGAGTCTGTGTGACATAAGTGAAGAATCTTGAAAACCAGTATGAAAATCTGAGATGGCAGCTAAATGTACATGGATAATAGAGGCAGACACCCCAGAGGGGAACAGATGTGACAAGTAATCCAATACCACCTAAACCGGGGCTGACAAGGGGTCTATTTGCTTATCTGCTGCCCATAGAGAGAAGGTCTTCCATTTGTTAAGATAAATTAATCTGGTGGATGATTTATGAGATGCAATAATAATATTGTGCACAGGGGATGAAAGGTTTTCATGTCTGGCAATCATAGGAAGTGGAAAAACCAAGTTGTCAGTTTCAGGGTTGTTATATTGGGATGAATCAGACCCTGTGGATGGGAGATCAATGTTGGGGATGGATTGAGGATCCATGTTTGATCTAGCAGGTGAGGCCAGAGGAAGGGAAACCAGACTTGTCGAGGCCAATATGGAGCAATGAGGATCACTTTGCTCTTCAACCATCGTGCTTTTTATAGAAATCGGGAGATGAGGGGAAGAGGAGGATAGGCATAAAGAAGACCTGAGGGCCAAGCATGGACTAGAGTATCCCTTGGTGACTGTCCCCGAGGGGCGATCAGGGCAAAGTAGTTGGTGCACTTGTAGTTGGTTGGGGAGGCAAATAGGTTGTAGCAAGGTTTGCCCCAGTGGTGGAAGATTTATGCCACTATCAGAGGATTGAGGGACCACTTGTGAGGCTGCAGAATGCACCTGCACAATTTGTCTGCTATCACGTTGGAGCTCTCGGGAATGTGTGTTGCAGTCAGAAAGCGGTTGTGAGCTATCACCCATTGCCATATTCTCAAGGCCTCTTGGCATAATGGGTAAGATCTGCTGCCCCCTTGTTTGTTGATGTACCAGACCATTGACATGCTGTCTGATTGGATTGCAATAGTCCCTGATGGAAGGGTGGAGTGAAATGCTTGCAATGCTAGAAGCACCGCCCTCAGTTCCAGGACATTGATATGCAAAAGGGCCTCTGTCTCCGACCAGGTACCTTGGACCGAGTTTCCCTGACATAGCTTCCCTACCCCATCAGGGAGGCGTCCGTGGTCACTGTGGCTGTCGGTTGATGGGTGAGTGAAAGGGCAAGGCCATTGTTGGGGATTTCGAGACATTCATCAGAGTAAATCTTGCTTGCATCTCTGAGTCACACTTATCTGAAAAGACAAAGGGTGTTGTAGAGGGTACCACTGAGTGAGAAGTAGCCACTGAAGAAGCCTCATGTGAAATCTGGCTAGGGGAACAATGGTAATCAAAGCTGCCATTGACCCCAATAGCTGAAGTACAGATCCAGCTGGGCATTTGTGGCGACAGAGCAGTGGTTGAACTTGTTGTCTTATTCTCTGAAGTCTGTGTTCTGGAAGGGATGCTGTGCAATTTCTCATGTCCAACAGTACCTGTAAGAATTCCAAAGAATGAGTTGGGGTTGTGTTGGATTTTCCCAGTTTATAGTGATTCTCAGGTTTCGAGCTGTTAAGAGAGTATACTGCAGGGCTTCTTCCAGTAGACACTTGGTGGAGGCGGTAAGGAGTCAGTCATCTAGATATTGAAATGCCTGGAATCTTTGAAGTCGCAAGTGAGCAATAACCACTGCCATGCATTTTGTGAACACTCTGGAGGCTGTAGAGAGACCGAAGGGCAGGGCTCGAAACTGGTAGTGACTGGCTCCTATGTGGAAGCAGAGGTATCTTTTTGAGTATTTGGCCATTTTTATGTGGTAATACGCATCTTGGAGATCTACAGAGCACATCCAGTCATCTTCTTCCAGAAGAGGAAGGATAGACTGAACCATGACCATCCAGAATTTATCTGTTTTTACAAATTTGTTTAGTGCACTGAGATCCAGAATTGGTCTCCAGTCCCCTGTCTTTTTTGGTGCTGAAAAGAACCTTGAGTAAAATCCGGATCCTATCTGGTCTAGAGGGACCATCTGGATGAATTTTTTGTAGCAGCTTTTTGATTTTGTGTGCTGCTGTTTCCCTTTGAGTGGGTGGGACATCAGGTAAAACTCTTGATGACGCTTACTTCTCTGCTATTGAAGATTAAAGTTTTTATGCAATTGTACTGCCGTATATAACCAGCATGTTTTTACATTCACAAAACTCTTGATGAGACTGAGCAGAGATGGAAGGGGATGTGATAGCCTCTGGATATAATCCATTGTACCCAAGAGTTGGTTGTTATGTTTTGCCAGGCAGCAGGGTACAAAGAGAAACTACCCCCGACCACTTCCAGAGGTGAGCAGTCGGGCAACGCTTCAGGAAAGCTGATAGGGTTGGCCAGAGAAAGAATCTCTGGAACCCCGGTTACGCGGACCTCATCTGCCCTGAAAGGGGCATCTTCCATTAAAGTTTCCCCCTCTGCCTCAAGGGGAAAACTCGGCACGTGCATCCTGGAAAGAACCCTGTGATTTCTTGTGTCAGATCTTTCCACTCCTCTGATTTCTAGAGTAGAATCACTGAGGGGTGGAGTGTCTGACACCAATGGCAGACAAGGTCTTGCCATCTTGTTCGCACCGTGCCAGCATATCCTTGACTTTAGGGCCAAACAAAGAAGCGGCCTCTATAGGGCATTCATGAAGGAAGCCTTAAAGGAGTCTGCAAAGTCACAAAGTCGCATCCAAGCATGTCATCTGGCGACAATACCTGTGCCTGCCACTCTAGCCACCCATTCTGTTGCGTGAGAAATAAGATGCATGGAAGAGTTGGAAATGGACTCTAGGGTGGCTATCTGAGAAGCCACATTATCACGGACTTCTTTAGAAACAGCTCCTGCCAAGGTTTCAGAGAGCTGGTTGATAAGATCTTGCTGAAGCCTAGTAAAATGTGCTAAATAATTAAAAACCTTACAGCGAAGGCCGATAAAGCAAACACATGCTTCCCTAATCTGTCAATCGCTCGGGACTCCTTGTTGGGTGGATGGACAGTTTGGCTCTCTTCTGCCAAATCCTTCTTAGTAGCAGCTACCACCACTATAGCATCTACTGGGAGACCATGTGAGCAGTGGGGATGTTCGGTGGGGGGGGCAATAATATTTTATCTGGCCTTAGGTATCGCTTCCATGGTGCCAGGAGCCTTCCATGCGCACTGCACGATGAGCTGGATGAGCTCATCGGCAGGCAGGGTGACCCAGGAGGCAGGGTGCCGGGCACAAAAAGCCTGCAGGAATATGGATTCCTCAGAGGAAGGATTAGAGGGCTTCCAGTCATCCCTCTGACTAAGGATCTCGAGAATGTCGCCAAAGGACACCTCATCAGAGGGTTACCATGGGGACCCTTCCCTGTCATCAAAATCCGTATATTCAGTCAATGACTTCTCAGTGGAGTCCATGTGTTTCCACTTACATAATGCTCTGTGGGGTGCTTCCTCAGTGGGAGGTTCTGGGAAAGACTGCAAAGAGGGGGTCTCCTGAGGAGGAGAGACCTGAGGCTCTTGTGCCCAGTGTCTGGGAGTTGAAGCTTGTGGCAGTTGCGGCACAGTGGGGGAGATGACTCCAACAAATGAGCTTTGCCAGTAGAGGCAAGCATCCTCTCCATGGCCTGGAAGGCTGGCCCACCCAAGGAGGGATAGGAGCCTGGAACCGAGCACGACAACCTTGGAACCGGGGTCACACACCACCCCCAGACCAGGAGTCTCAAGAAGACTGTGAACCATAAGAGAGAGAGAGCATCCCTGGAAGGTGCCATAGAAAAAATTGGCATGGAGCCAGGAATGCCCTCCCCAATGGCACAGCCACTGACCTAAGAAGATCTCTATGCCCAGTGCACCGAGGGTCACAAGGATGATTCTGGTTCCAAAGTCAGATCCACTATTGGAGTCAGAGGGAGGGAAGCTGCTGTTGGAGTAATAGGCTTCAAGACTTGAGTGGAAGTCGAAGGAGGAGTATACGTTGGGGTTTGAGGCAAAATATGCTCACCTGAGTGAGGGAATTTGGACTCTGATGGTTGAGAGAGACTTCTGGCCAAAAGCAACTGATCAACAAACTGCAACACATCCTGCTCAGAAAGACTCCTGGTTGACCTCATGGAGAAGGCGGATGGCGATTCTGGCTTTTCCAGGAAAGGACTATGCTG
The DNA here is from genome assembly GCF_019279795.1 of Protopterus annectens. NCBI lineage: Eukaryota > Metazoa > Chordata > Ceratodontiformes > Protopteridae > Protopterus > Protopterus annectens. The sequence continues at coordinate 1,206,667,124 of NC_056727.1, forward strand.
ACTGCTTGCAAAAGGATCCAATGAAGGGTCCTTGCTAATTAAATGGGTGCAGAACTCAGAGCTGGGGAAGTCTACACCAAATAAAATGGTGTGGAAAAAGTCTGCACCAAAGATGTCAGCACCGTGGTAGTTGAAGGTGTCTGCACCGTAAAGGCAAAGGTCTGCCCCGAAAGGTACAGTGCCATAGTGGAAAGTGTCTGCATTGACAATAAGGATGGTGCCGAGAAGCACTGCACCAAAGTATATGTCAGTGCCGAAAAAGTCTGCACCATGGAGTACAGAAGAGTCATACTTGGAGCTGAAGGTGACTGTACCAACGGTGCTGAAAGTGACTGAACCTGCATTGTTGGTGCTGTTAGGGGTTACGACAGAACTGTCAGAACTGTAGTTGTCTACACTGGGAACTCCAGTACTGATATCAATAAAAGAGAAATGGCTGTAGTCAGGATCATTTGGGGTGGTGCCGAACCTGGAGCCGACAGGGTCACAGGTGGCAACGCTGGAGTAGTAATCAATTTCACCTTCTTGTGAGTCAACTCTCTACAATCTCCAGAGGGAGAAGAAGGGAGTGACTTTGATGAAGAAGAGGAAGAATGCCTTTTGCTGGGTTTAACAGGTGGGGTTGAGCCCTCCAACCCAGAAATAGCCTCAGAGAAAAGAGTCTTGAGGAGACCTTTCAAAATTAACTTATTTTTCCTCTCATTGAGAGTCCTGGTAGAGAAATTTTTACAGATCCCACACAGAGGATCTACAGTCAAGTGGAAGACATTAAGACGGTAGACACATAAGTCATGGACATCGGAAAGTGGTAACTTATGGCTGCAATCCTTATACTGCTTGAAACCAATGGAACTTTTCTTATCCGACATAGCTGTTGTGGAAAAGAAGCACAGTAGCAAAAGGAAGAATAACGGCTACCCAAGAAAAGAGTAAAAGAAGAAAAAGGATTACCAATGATGGTAATGGAGAATTACCACAAGGTAAGAAAAGATGGTAATAAAGGGAACAGACTAAAAGGAGAGAGTCTAAAGTGTGTGATAGGGTAGGAAAATATTAGAATAAACTTTTGAGAACATTTAGAGTAATAACAATATATATAAACTGTCAAAAAATTTGACAGCTGAGAGAGTGGCTTGACACAGCTGTTCAGCAATGTGGCAAATGAGATCTGAGGTAACAGGGAGCAGAGCATTCTGGGTAGGACCTTAGCTCGAGAGTTTTTAGCTGACACAAGCTTGATATTGGCCAGCTCAGTTCCAAGGACGGAACCAATAACCCATCAATAAGGAATGAACGAAGATTAACAACATCAGATGTAACAGTTCTACCCTATAGTGCACTACCCTGAAATACTGGGTGCCATCGATTGCACTCATGTGCACATCAAGGCATGACCTGCTGAGCAGTGTACAATCTACATTAACCACAAGGGATATCACTCCATCAACTGCCAAGTCATGTGCAATGCCCAGGCAATAATCTTAAATGTGTGTGTGTTGGCAATCCTGACAGTTATCATGACTCTTCATATCTGGTACACATCACAGCTGTATCAGATGTTTGCTAGGGGAGACATCCCACAGGGCCATTTACTGCTGGCTATGCACTGGAACCATGGATGATAGCACTCAGTAGAAGTGCACACACACACGCACACACACACACACACACACACACACACACACACACACACACACACACACACACACACACACACACACACAGAAGAATGCCATGATGAGGCACACACTCAAACTAGAAACATCATAGAACATGTGTTTGAGCTGCTGAAGTCACGGTTACAGTGCCTAGATATATCTGGTGGAACCCTGCTGTATAATTCAGAGACATGTGCACAAGTCTTCACAGTATGTGCCATGTTACACAATCTGATCTTGTGGAAACAGCTGCAGCAGAATCAGCTAGGGGAAGGGACACACAACTCCCCACCAACACCTAGGTCACCACAGCCACAGTCAGAGGAGGGCTCAGAGGAGGAACCACCAGCTGCTGTGCCTGCAGGCAGACATGGGCATGCTCTGTATGCCCTTGCTTTGGCTAAAAGACACATTAACTGACCACCTAGGTACCTAATACCTTTCTCCTACTATCACACACAGTAAAATTGATACCAGGCAACTCACACAACTTATACTTCCCCATGTACTGGCTGTGTACTCCTTGCATCAGATGCAGTCATCCATGCATCCACTGCTGCATTTGCAAGGTAAGTCCTGAACCTATAATGTAGTTTTTGAATGATATTATGGCATATCCTGGTATTTAGTAGGTTGGAACACTAAGTCAGTAAATAGTGTCATGAATTTGTGCAAAAAGTATTTTAACATGTGACAGCAGAGAGACCTTTACTTTACTCATATGTGTCCATTAGTAAGTACTAGGCCTCAGGGGTCAAAGATTCACACAGTCCCACCTCTGTATACTGATGCTGACTACATGGCCTTATTTTTGCACCATACCTTTGTACTAGAAAGTCCGTAAAGAGAGAAGTTAGACTGTACAGATACACAGAGCATTCTGGGTAGGACCTTGATTGCAGTTTCTGACTTCACAACCCTTCCCAAGATCAAACAACAGGCAGGGAGCAGAACAAGGAGAGTAACAGGATCATCACATCCTTGTTTGTGCTACAGCAGTATCAACGTCGCTTACCCACAAAAATACAGGCTATGCTTGTTTGTGACATAACAGTACATGAGCTCCCCTCAAGAGCAGTGTAGCCTTGCTTGTGTCTTAACAGTAACTCAGCAATGGTCCCCCAAATGAACAGCATATAGCTGTTTGTACCATCCAAGCTGGCCTTCACTTGCTGGCAAATGCATATCATATAACTCCCAGTTAATATTCGCACACATTTTAAGGCCAAGGATATTGAATGCCTTACACACTTGAATGTCTCACAGTGCTATTCAGGTAACTGATGAAACACCAAGACACACAGACAAGTAATTCAAAGCTATATATTTGTATATTAAATCCTAACAGGTTGTGTGATCAGTAAGTGCACTACGTGAAAATGTAATAAAGAGAGTTAAAAGTACAAGTAACAGCTGAAGATCTCATACCATTGTACATTCCAATGCATTTGTTTGTATGAACAATGACTTCATTTCTTTGCTGCAAAGCTGTTTCTGTGGCAAAGAGAGCTAAGGCATCCATCATGTTTTCTGAATCTGCAGTGGTGTGAGAGTTCAAATCCTGAACTATGTAGAACTATCTGATGTGTAGTATAATTTTGTAGTGTGTATGTCATACCTTGCTTTTACTCAGTTCACGTATATCTTTCCATTATTTTCCTACTTTTCTTTTTTTTTATTCCACTGTTTTCACCATGCCCCACATAGCACAAACAAATTATTGCAGGTCTGGCTGTGCTTATGTGGCTCACACGCAGCATGGCATTGCTAACACTGGACTAACTGGGAAGCAGACAGGCAGAGATAGAAACTGGATACACTTGATAAGTGCTTTTGGCCATTGTGAAAACCCCTCATGGAGTAACTGTCACACATTAGCAATGTGGCTCGCATTTGCTCACTACTTACCTATGCACAAACAGCTGTATCTTGCATGCTAACACACTTAGTTATCCATAGCACAAATCTGCTGCCCAATGGACACTTTGCAACTGTTTAGATACTTGTAGAATGTTCTGATTTTGGCATCACAGTTTTGCCCTGCTCCTCATAAAAAGTTTGTTTTCTGGCAAATAATTTGAAAATACTTGACTATTGAAGCCAGAAAATAATGACAGACATTTGAATTTCAAAACTCCTACCCCTCAGACAATTCACATGAATGCGAAATATGTTATTTTATCAACTGTATACGTTTGCAAGAGCAGTATGTAAAATGTGCCCCTATGTTTGGTCCTTTTTCAACCCAATATATATATGACTTTGTCCAGATGGTTGAGAGGTATACCCCAATGTGTGTGGAAATGTAGATATGATGCTGTCTGATTTCAGTTCATGTGTTGACTACACACCTACAAGCATTACAACCCTGGGGTCTCAGTTTATTTTTTACACACATATATCAACCATATGACAAAGTGTAATTTATAATGCTGTCTGCTCCCTCATTGACAGTGCCAGTTGGTGGTGCTCACAACTTTGCTCTATTAAACTTAAACATCCAGATATGCTCAGTAAGGGTACTTGTGTTGTTATACAGCTAGGCTTCTATGTTGCCTAGTGCTATTAGCCTGTTAGCCTTATATGACACTATGATCCTATGTGCCTATGCAAGCCTCCCAGGCTGTTGTTCCTCACATGGCCTACTGATGTAATCTACTACAAGTTCACCTGCACTCGTGCATAAGTCAGACTTGTTCTGTGGCACATGCACTAAGTACTATTTTCCATAGTCTGTGCACTGAGATAAGTAGGGGTTCTGTTCTCATCTCAGTTGAATGTGTGTGTGTGTGTGTGTGTGTGTGTGTGTGTGTGTGTGTGTGTGTGTGTGTGTGTGTGTGTGTGTGTGTGTGTGTGTGAGTGTATGTGCTTCTAGCCAGCAGAATAGAAGTGCTATCCTACAGTTAATTCTACAGTGGCATGTGCTGATATTATTTTGGATAGCTGATCATCTCTACACAGTCATTCCATAGTGGCCTCCCAGGCTGTTGTCTCCCACAAAGCCTTCTGATTTCATCTGCTATAAGTTCACCTGCACTCAAGTATAAGTCAGGCTTGTTCTGTGGTGCATGTATTAAGTACTGTGTTCAGTGGTCTGTGTACTTAGATAGGCAGGGTTTCTGTTCTCACTTCAGTTAACTCTGTGTGTGTGTCTCTAGTCAGCAGACTAGAAGTGCTATCCTTCAGTTACTTCTCCAATGGCATGGTTTGCTATTTTTGGATAGTTGCTTATCCCTACACACTCATTCCTCATGGCCTGTTGTCTCCCACAGGGCCTGCTGATGCCATCAACTATAAGTTCACCTGCACTTCTATGTAAGTCAGACTTGTTCCATGGTGCATGCATTAATTACTGTGTTCTGTAGCCTGTGCACTTAGATAGGGGTAGGGGTTCTAATCTCACTGCAGTGAATTGAGTGTGTGTGATTCTAGGCAGCAGAGTATAAGTGGTATCCAACAGTTACCTCTCCAATGGTACAGCTGGCCATTTTTTTGATAGCTGCTCATCCCTACACAGTCATTCCATACTGGCCTCCCAAGCTGTTGTCCCCCACAGGGCCTGCTGATGTCATCTACTATAAGTTCACCTGCAATCATATGTAAGTCAGACTTGTTCTCTGGCACATGCGTTAAGTACTATGTTCTGTAGTCTGTGTACTTAGATAGGTAGGGGTACTATTCTGACTGCAGTCAATTGTGAGTGAGCTGTAACTTGATATTACAGTGTGCATTTTACACCAGCAAGTGGGACACTGTTATATTCTCCTCAACAGACACTGCTGATGTCATCAGCTATAAAGTGTTATCTGACACACTCCAAATCAGCCTTGTGCTGTGGTGCTTGCATAAAGTATTGAGTTCTGTAGTTTGTGTACTTAGACAGGGGTTCTATTCTCACTGCAGTCAAGTGTGTGTGTGTGTGTGTGTGTGTGTGTGTGTGTGTGTGTGTGTGTGTGTGTGTGTGTGTGTGTGTGTGTGTGTGTGTGAGCTGTAACTTGAGATTACAGAGAGCATTTTACACCAGCAGGTAAAACACTGTTATCCCCATATGCTCAGCAGACAATGCTAATGTCATCGGCTATTATCAGAGTACTGTATATGTATGTATCTCACTAGGGCATGATCAGACAGTGGCCTAGATGTCATCATATCATGACATATCAAGACAGAGAAAAGTCACGTGTTTTAATCTGTACAAATACAGAATGGCATGGTTTCTGGGCTCTGTGTTAGTTTGATGAGAAAGCCCCATAGGGTGCCCTGCAGATGCATGTTTCTGTTGAGCTACATGCAACAGAGAGCATGGTACTGTACTGTTCTGATGAGATTATACTACAGTGCTGTCATGTAATCCAGAGATCTGAATGTGATGGCCTGAATTATGATGTGCACCATACATTTGTAATGGAAAATCATTAAAGAGTAGAGTTAGAAAGTAATGAGACACATTGCAGTTGTTGACTTCACAACACTTACAAGAGAACATACTATAAAGTAGCAAAATTATGGTGCTATCCATTGTACACCTTGGCAAGGCAAATACAATTCACAGGTACAATTAACATTTAAACAACACAAATGTAGATATACTAAGCAATAATGTAGCTAAGCACCCTGTGAATCAGATACAAAGCTTTAGTTTCCCTAAATGCAAAAGACAGAAATCAGCAAAGCCCTGAGTCAGAATTCAAAAATGTAGTTTTTAGCGTAGTTAAAACTTTAATAGTTGCTATTCATCACAAAGACTTCCCCAAAGGAAGTTGTTGTGATGAATAGTGACTATTAAAGTTTTAACTACACTTTTAACTACACTAAAAACTACATTTCTGGATTCTGACGCAGTGCTTTGCTGGTGGGTTTTTTTTTTTTTCATAGTTCATGGTTACACAGGTGCCTGGAAGTAGCTGTTTTCTTTGGTAAAATAGAGAAATCAGGGATACAGCAGTTATCACTTGCACAGGATGTGGGGGGGGGGCAGGAGGCCTAGTCTGACAACAAAGGCTGTTGAGTGTGTGCATGTAAGAATGGGGAAACAGACAGGCTGAACCATGTATCTGTTGTGTGTGTGTGTCTGTAGGTGTCCTCCATGTGAAAGTGGTGTGTGACAGTGTGCATGAACACAGGCAAGCTCAGTGCTAGCTGTACATCTTGGAAGGATAGACAGGTGTGAGCTGTACATGGTAGAGTTGTCAGTTCATCATTGTCACCCCAACCACAAGACCTGGCTCGGCCAAGAGATGCACTGGCACCTCCACTCCCAAGGTCAGATGCAGTGCTGCTACCTGACTGTAACTGTTGTCTGCTGGACATGTCATGACCCCATGGCCTGCCATGTCTGGGTGTGGACAGCACACTCCCTGATAGTGCAAGGGAAGAACGCTACTACTGGAGCACAATAGGGCACAGCCATGTTGGCTAGGAGCAGATGGTGTGATTGACCTATGCTCATGTGGACATCCCCCTCCCAGCATACCTATCATCACAGACACTGCATGGTCCATAATATAAACTCCTCATTCCATCACAGCCACTTCATGTCCCAACATGTCATTCAGCCGATCCACTGAATTGGCTACACAGTGGAGGCAGTCATGGATGTCAGACTTTGCCACATCTAGAACCCTGAGCATTTGTCTGGAGTACCTTTCAGAACATGCCTGTGCCTCCATGATGGCCCTAAGTATCCATTGACTGACACAGAAAGAGACACCTGCACCAGGTGGAACAGGGAGAGCAGGCCTCATTCTAGCACCCCTGTCAATTCTCCTGAATGACACTTCACCAGCACTTTGGCTACAGACAGATTCAACAGGCACTGAAGTCATAGTAGTCACACTCCCTTGATCAAGTTCCTTGTTCTCAACCTGCCCAATACCTCTGGCCTCAGTGGACTGGGTAGGTGTAGACCTACTGCTTGTGTCCAGGGAAAATGAAGGGGGTCAATGGATGTCAACCTCTGTGCCAGATTCAAGCTTTGCACCCCCTAACTGTGCCTCAGTTTGGCCACCATCATCACCAGTGTCTGTTGAGACACTGCCATCAGGTATCAGAGTGCCCACTCTCCCACTGTCATGCTCACCTGTGATAAAAAGGGAGAAACACAGGAATGCATTAATGCCTGCACTACTGTGCTGCAAGATATGCTAAAAAAGTGCACTGGTGTCACTAATACAGATAGTACAGCAAAACATAAAACAGGTTTGAGAGGACACATTTTGAGATATCTTGAAATGTATCTACAGTACTGACATAAATGTATTAGGCTTACAATCTGCAGAAGGCCTGTGTCTCTGTATTCCTGATGGTCCTGAAATAAGTAAAGCAAGAGGTTATGGCAACAGCATCAAATTCAACAATAAAATAGGGGTTACAACTCTATAACTGTAGTACCTCAAATGTCAGCATGAATGTGGCTGACAACTTCAAATTGAGTTTCTAACAGTAGCAATCCTAAATCCACCCCCCAACAAACAAATGACACAGACATATACATTACTAAGTTACTGCACTGTGCCGCAGTATTCTAATTATCATCTAATGAAACATACCTGGAAGCTCTTCTTGGAATGCAGGAGTTGCGCCCACATCAAGAATATAATGTGCTATGGATTGCTGGGAGCTGTCCTGGGTGGCAATGTTCACAAGGAATTCCTCAGTGGTGGTGGGTTGGGGTTCTGCAGCAGGACCTCCACCTGTGACTTGATGATCGCATGCCACTGCAGCTGCATGCCTATGTGTAGCAGTTACCATGTCTGTTACTCTGCACCGTACCACCTCTTATGTGAGATTGTGTCACTCAACGGTGTTAATGTTGGCCACTAATTCATCCCAGAGGGTTGTACGCACAGCCATATTGTCCCACCGCTGGACAGCAGCACAGCAGCATGTTGCCTTAAGGCATCGATTATCAGATTATTCTCTGCATCTCTAAATGGAGGCCTACAAAGAGCAGACATATTGTGTCCTACAAGAGAAAACAATGATAATACATGAGGATCACATAACTACAACTTAACTGTTTACTGATAAAGCAGTAAAGGAAAGCTATCAGAATTCCCTCCTAGATAAACATGAAGGAGTCTGCATATTTCTAAAAATAACAAAATGGAGGATACAAAACAGGGAGACTAACAAGAGAAACATATCCTTCTTTGTGCCATGGCAGTAAGTATAATATGGTCACACACCCCAAACACTGTAGTCTAGTGAGTGCCTTAGCACTAACTCATTTGTTCCCCCCAAACAAAATAACAGGCTAAGAACCCATTGTGCTAACAAAACATCTTTGAGATGCGAAAAGTGCTATCAAAGGACCTGTCCATGTAACATGTGTTCATATTTATAACACAGCATTCCCTTTTCAGGTGTTCTCAGTGCTGTGTACCTGTGAAATGGTTTGACAACCAAGGCCGTGCCATCATTATTCTTCTAAGTAATGCATACAGATTAAAGTGCGAAAGCCATTACTTCACATTTATTCTTAACTACATTCCAGCATATGCAATATGTAGATAACAAAATGGGAACATACCACATACCTGCTGGAGTGCAATAGTCCTCTGTAGAGAAATACTATGAAGAAATATGGTTGTCTTAGTGAGTTGAGCAATGTACTAACTCTCCTCAACATCAGTATGGCTAGCTACACATTTGTCTTTTTATAATGGAGTACATTATTAATGGATTGCATCTGTCCTAGTCTGTGTTCCAGAGATGCTAATTACTACATAAGCAGGTGAATTGCATGTTAATCAACCAATCTTGTGAGGCTATTCAACAAGATATAAAGCATCCATGCAGACTCCATGCTGGCTTTTCCTAGGGGTGTCACAAATTTTGGAGTACAGCCACAGCATTTACAAGGTAAGTCCTGAACATGTACTGCAATGCATAATACTATTATGGCATGTACTTATAGTTAGTCACTTAGTACCTTAAGCAAGTAAAAGGTGGGAGGTGTGTACAGAAAGTCATGTAACATGTGGCAGCAGAGAGATATTTCACATGTATGTGTCTTTTAGAAAGTAGTAGTCTTCAGCCATGCAAGATTCACACATTCATAACTCTCCAAAGTACTGGTGATCAATGCGTGACTTCAGTGTAGCATCATATGTTTGTAATGGAATATCTTTACATACAGACGTGCCATAACATGACCTCAGTTTGGCCCACCCCCTCATAAGAACAATGTTCCTTTGCATGTTCTATAACAGGAATTCACCTTTGCTCCCACCACCAAAAGAGCAGTGCGTAATTGTCTGTCCCATCCAACCTGGCCTTCATTTGCTAACAACTGCATATCATAATATTCCCAGTTAATATACACACACAATGTAAGGTAAATGATGTAGACTGGCTTTCACACTGCATATCTCTGAATACTGGTCAGATAACTGCTGAATGGCCAAGCAACACAGATTGGTATAATTTCAAGCAATAGTCCTAACAGGTTTTATGATTACTATGTGCAGTACATCCAAATATATTTCATATAATACATGTATAAACAACAGCTGATGGCTTGATATCAGTTAAAATAGAATGTGGAAGATTGTTGTGTGATGGATAACTTTTTGCTGCCAAGCTGTTTGTGTGGCCAACAGGGATAAGGGACCAATCCTTTTTTCTGAAGGTGCATTGGAGTGAGATTGGAAATACAGACCTCTGCAGGCATACCTCCTATGTAGTAACAAATTGTATTTCCCCTTTTTTTGTTTCATCTTCTGTCTTACTTTAGTGGTTCATGGGGAGGTGAATTGTGGGGGTGTATTGTTTGTGTGAAGCACTGCTTAGCACAAACAGTTTGGTCTGTGCTAATCAGTTTTACATGTAGAGTAGCATTGCGCAAAATGGACGGCTGGACCACCAAGGTAGCAGACAGGACCCAGACAGACCAACATACAAAAGGGGATGTTTGCTAGTAATGTAATTGTGCATCGCATAAACCCACTAAGCGACATTGTGCTGCAGTTAACAGTGAGAACTTAAGAAAGAATACTAACTTAGGGGATATTCTGTAACTAACTCTGTGGCAGCAGGTGTTAAATCTAGATCTGAAGTCTAGATGGCCCTGGGTTTGAATACAAGATGTGTAGTCTTTGTTTTACTCTTCTGACATTGCAGTATTTAGTAATAAACTGACACATAGAGAAAGGGTTTCCCAACTTTCCTGCGGCAATAGCTGTCAGTGCAGGACCAACATCCATATTGTCCAGGGTTCAAATATAGTGCATGTCATTCAGTTTGTTGTACCAGTTCACATTACAGTCACTTTCACTTACAGCAGATGACCTAGTGTAGCTTATATATTATTTGTATGACTTAGGACTGACACAGTAATATTGTGGCTGTGATGTAATTATTTATTAATCTAGCTATTGTCTAGTTAATAGCAAAAGTATGAGTGTGGGTGTAATGTGTACTATGTTCAGGAAGTATATTCCTGCTATGTGGCTTGGCATGCCCTTCCCATTGGACCAGCACACAGTCACAGAATTGCCTGTATCTCAAATAATATAGAAATTGTATGAGTTACAAAACTTCTGTATTCCTTACCATTGAGCAAACATGTTGCACCCTTTGCACCTTGCTTGTGTGATGATAAGCGACGAGCAGCTTTTTCAAATGTTGCCAAATCAGAAAGTGCGTCCTCTGACTAAATGCAATATGTGCAAGTAGCAGGAAAATATCATTCTGCATTGGGTTTGCTCTGTGACAAACATGGAAAGTGTTTCTGGAGAGGGTTTGAGATTTAGGGCTCAAAGGTGGGGTTTCCAATGTCCAGAGTATTTGTTGGACTCCTGGTGAATGGCCATGGTCCCCGGCTCCTGCAGAGGCACTATCATGGCTCACAATCAAAAAGTCTGATCAGTGCTATGGGTATCCTCTTCACTGCTGAACAGTGTAGAAATCATTACCAAGACCTCAGGGTGAGGAGGATGGATACCCTCGACTGTTGGATCGAGGAACGTCAGTCTGGTGGCACCCCACAGATGTGTAAGTATGACTTTCATACATTACTTGTAATAGTTTAAAGCTGCATATAGTCAGATTTGGTATTCATAATGGTATTCTGTTCTGTTCTGTATTTCCACAGCTGAGGCAGATCATAATCTGAATGTTAGAACCCATGATAGTCAATTGGCAAAAATGCAAGCAGCATGTGGTATGTATGCATCACAACAGTACTGTTAGTGTAGCATTGAAAATTAAAATGAAACACTGCTTGTAATACCACTCAACTGTACAAGTTTTGCAGAATGTTCAGATTGTTGCCCCATAATTTTGATTTGCTTCTCAAAAATTGTGTTTGTCTGGGAAATCTTAGCCAAAGCATTGAGGACTGCAGTCAGAAAATTACATTTGTGTCTCATACTTCAAACCTTTCAGAACATCTGTGCTGCTGCAACTGTTGTTTTGTATAATTTTTCTAGGTTCTTAGAAGAATATGTAAAATGTGTTGCTATTTGTGCTCCTTTGCACCCCTGGAGTTATTGCTTGGTCCACATTTATTGCTATTAGAGGTTGTGAGGTATGGGCTTAGTTGGTGTAATCCAGTAATACTTGTCAGCTGTACAGATTTCCACAGACTGTCCAGTCTTTGTATAGTTACAGATATAATTGTGGTTTTTAGTCACATAATTTCATAAAGGTTGAAAACTGATGTCATGGGTCTATACTACACCACCGAACACTTAAAAAAGCGAACGGTGATTAATCGACCCTATGTAAGCGAAAGCTTACAATGTCGAACTGTCAGAACAGCAAATTTTTTTCCAAGGGAAAAATATCGCTGTTCCAACAAAAAAAAAAAAAAAAGAAAGAAAGAAAACACTTTAAAACATTACATTAAGTGGGGGCTTTGCCCCCTACACCCCCCTACTTAAATGTACCAACTCCGAGACTGCACTACAGTGCTGAAAACGGCAAAGTAACAAAGTGGCCAAGCAAATTCTTTCCCTGGGAAAGAATTTGCTTAAAAGCTGCTTCGATATTTTGCCTTTTCAGTCTTTTATGTTCGACCAAGACGCATTCGAAAGAATGCACCTTCAGTCTTGTAATAGGAAACCGATGTCACTAACTAATGTCAGATATGTGAGATTCAGACCCCAGACCCTTCAGAAAAATCATGCAAGTGCAAAACCTGTTAATGTATCAGCTGAATCAGTTTGTAAGAGCAAGTATGTAAGAGTCATCCCTATTTTTGGGACTTTGGCCCCCTATTCCATATGATTTTGTCCACATTTATTGCTGTAAGAATTTGAGGCCTACAAATACAGCACTATAAAATAGAGCATACATCTCGCAACTGTAAAAGGAAAGTATGCATGCAGTACTCTTTGGAAGAACACTATCATTGTAAAGAGTAGTCAGCAGTTGTGGGCTCAAATCCACAATTACCAAATGAACAAGTACTGTTACATTTTCATCATTATTTCACTGTAACTGCAGACCTCTCTAGTAGTGGCAGAAATGGCCTGCTGAAAATTTTAATTAGTAGAATTGGATCCTGCATCAAGGATTGCTGGTTGAAATCTGTACATTAATGTGCATCTGTTATCAACTGGATATTCAGACATGTTATAAAAAAACTTTGTTTACAGTTTGTACTGTTTACAGCAAAGATATAATAGAGCGAAATAACTGTATCACTGTTTTGTATGTCATTTATGATGTTGGTAATGTTCTCCCTTTTTTATCTCTCCCTGCCCCTTATGTTTGTTTTTTTTTTCTTGTTTTCCACAAAACAGCAGGGTAGGCCTGTCCCATGGGAGCCACATGCCCCCACTCCACTGGCTACTGCACCTTCTATGCAGCCCCTAAACTACCTAGGCCCTCAGGTAGTTCTGCTCTACAGGCTAGGCCAGTGGTTCCCTCCAGGAGCAGTGGCAGAATCTGAGATGAACTTCCAGGGTTGGTGTGTAGGATTGTGCGCCACACAGTTTGTGTACACCTACACCGGGTGGAGATACTGCTCTCCATCATTGTTCTGAATAATACAAGGAGGCACAGATATCAGACACTGCAGCCATCATTGCAGTGAGGTGACAGTGATGACAGTCCACTAGGTGAGGACTCAATTCTCACTGTCTCCAAACTTGACGTCCATGGGCTCTTGATGTCTCCCCCTCTCCCCAACCATGGCGTTCACCCCCTTCTTGTGTCTTTCACCATCTGTGTCTTGTCTTGTATGTCCTGTCTGTCTGCCATTGCTTCCTCACCTACTCACCTTACCTTACCCATACATACTTAGGTCTCTACCCCAACATTTCTCTCTCTCTGCCAAAGAGAAAAACATGGCACCTGTCCCCAAAAAATATTGCCCCATACATAGCTCCCCATTTTACAGCAGTGTCTTCATGGCACCCTTGATTTGGTCCAATTAGCTATACAACATTTATTATTTATTTATTTATTTTATTTTACATTTGTTGACGGATACATGTCCCTTTTCAGTAGAGCCCGGGAGAAAAAAACAACACAATAAGAGAAAAGAATTAACAACATACAAAAAAAAACTATTAACATAGGTATAAAGGAGGACAGCAGACAACAAGTGTGACTAAGTTACCATGATTGTGTTGTGGTCACCTCTCTCTCTGGATGTGATAATCTAAAGTCAGCTAATAGTCATCATATATTATCAGGTTTTGCTGTTGCAAAAATGGATAGCTAAGGTTATTTCCTACACCCTTCCTGCACATTCCTGCCCTCCTTTCTCTTTGTTTTTTTCTCCTGCTTGCTCCTCATTTCACCAATTTCCTATCTTCCTCATTTCTTTCTTTAGAGACTCTGTGCAGGATGCTGCACATCACGCAATGATGGGCGCCTACTGGAAAAGCAATTACAAGTATTATATAAACCTGTATTTAAAACCTCTACCATGTTCCACAAAACTGATGACACAGATTCTTGAGTATCCCAACTTATAATTTTTCTTTACACTTAGAAGTATGTGGAACTGTTACATACACCTGTATTCGAAGCCAGTACCATCTGAACTAAAGCAAGGTTGGGTCAATGTATTAACACATGGTGCTACAGAGTCAGTTGCATAGCAGGTGTATTTTACACACTGAGTAGAAAATTGCAGACTTCACTGTTGCTGCATGCACCTGCTAATTTACTGAATTTTGCCTGCAGGTAGTAATTGACTTCAGCCAGTGATAAGTTCCTTTCTTTGGCCACATAGAAATGGTTCCAAATAAAGCTGTAGTCAACACTAGTCCCTGCTAGTCATATTTCTGTTATTTATTAACATTTTATTTGCTTTCTTTGCAAGGCTGCAAGATGTACAGCATGGTGTGCACATGCTTCATACAAATAAATGGGGATCGCACACTAAGGCTTTGTAAAACATTAATGTCTATTGTGCAATGATGCTTCATACACAGTTAATGTTGAAAATAGGACATTGGTGATATAAGGAGCAAGCACTGGGGAGTACAATAGGTAAATATGGCCATAACATGTGACAGTTAACATTGACTCTAGAAAATACACCTGCTAAAGAACTGACTCTGTGTCTGGATGGGTTAATGCACTGTTGTTGGAGTAGGCAGATGGTACTGTGTTCACAATAGGGTGTAGGAGTGACTTTTACAAGTGTGTATGCTAATTTTACATACATTTACTGATAACAACTGCCTTTTATTGTTGCTTAGCATTGCACAATGATTCTTTAAAGAAAATAAATGGGATAATAGGAAAGTGGTGAAATGGGGAGCAAGCAGAGGGAAAAACAAAGTGAAAGGAGGCCAGGAATGTGCAGTAAGGGTGTAGTAAAGAACCATAGCTATCCATTTCTTCAACAGTAAAAACTGATCAGATGTATACAATATTAGCTGAATTTGGACCGTCACCTCCAGAGACAGAAGTGACAACAACATAATCATGTTGTATAGCGAATTGGACCAAATCAAGTGTTCAAGTAGACAAAAGTGTGAAATGGAGAGCTATGTATGGGATGAATTTTTTTTTTTTTTGTGAGAAAGGAATGTTGGGGAAGGGACATAGGCATGTCTGGGGTAGGCAAGTTGGCAAGGTAAGGAAGCGATTGCTAACAGACAACATGTACAAGATAAGATATGGGGATGGTGAAGGACACAAGAGGGAGTGAACATCATGGCTGGGGTGGGGGTGGGGAAATTGAGGTCTCATGGACATCAGAATGGGTGACAGTGAGGGTGAAGTCCTCACCCAGTGGACTGTCACCACTGTCCCCTCGCTGTGCTGGTGGCTGCAGTGCTTGATGTGAACATCTACGATGGGTACTCTTTACCAGGATGGAAAGCAGGCACTCCATCTGGTGGAGAAGTATGTCCACTGTGCATTGCGCAATCCTATGCACCATACCTGGCAACTCTTTCCAGATGATAAATGTACCCCCTCTACCACTGTTCTCAGAAGAGATAGCAGGCCTATCCACTGGGGCAGAACTACCTGAGCTCCCAGGCAGTGCAGAGGGAGCAGAGGAGGTGATGCCAGGCTGCAACCCAGACTTGCTGGGCCTTCATGCAGTAGCTATTGGAGTGAGAGAAGGAGGGCCATGGGGGACCTGCCTACTCTGCTGTGCTCTAATAATAAAACATACACTAACATACAATTATAAAATAAAAAAAAAAAATAATAAATGAAAGTAAAAAAAAATAGACACATAAAAAAAATAAATTGGTGAACAAAGAAAAACAAAAAATAAATTTATTAGTAACAAAAATAACACAAACAAATTATATAACAACAAATACAAACAAAATCAGAAATAATAAATTAAAACAAATACAAAATTATATATAATAACAATGAAATTAAAACAAATTAAACAATAAAAAAGAAGAAAAGGGCTGGAGTGAGAGGAAAAAAAGGAAAACATTACTAACTTCGTAGTTAATATACAAAAGCTTTCTACAATTATTTCACTCTGCTTTGTTACACACTACCAACTGCTATGAAATTTCTTTATTACTTTGAAGACTACCCAGTTATTAACAGATGGACACTGCAGTACTGATCAGATTGCAGCCAGCAATCATTCATGTGTGCATATATTGCACATATGCATGTTTACACTTGACAACAGGCCTGCCATGCCAGAGGTATCGAGGTCTGAAAGTAACTTGCTATAATGATGATTAGCTAACAGTATCATGTATATAATGCTCAAAACATAACACTGTTGTACACACTATTGTATATTTGGGAAGTGTGGCCTTTCAACCCACAACCGCTGACTACTGTAATACTGTCCTTTTCTTTTGGACTACAGACTACTGCATGCATACCGTCCTTTTACATTTTATACTTGCCTGCTCACTGTTATTTGAGATTGTGAAATGGTAGCTTTGTGCTACAGAGTATGCAAAATATGCCATGCATACTTTTTGTTACAGTTCAGATATTTATGCTCAATTATATATAACTGTCTGAAATAAGATGCATCTGGAGCATTTCTCCCCGGGCCTCCTTTGAAAATTGGCTTTGTTCCAAGCTGGACATTCCAAGTAAACAAATGATAAATAAATAAATACTCCATCTTTAACAGTTAAAGCTACAATAACCTTACTTTTTATATGCATACATACCACATGCTTCCCTCATCCTTACCAGGCATGCTCCATGAGACCTCACATTCAAGGCCCTTTGTTCAGCAGCTGTGGAAAAGAAAAACAAAACAGAATGCCAGAATACCATTATGAATTCCAATCTCGACAATATACAGCTGTAACTTTTACTATTGATCAATGCATTTTATACTTACACATCTGTGGAGTGATTCCCCGCTCTTCATTTCCTGATCCACTGATCAAGGGTATCCCTCTTCCTCCTACGGAGTTTGTCATAATGATCACAATACTGCTGAATTGTGCATGGGATACCTATCACACTGGTCAAATCACTAGCCAAACTAGTCCAGGCCTCAGACTTATACTGAGAACCTGAGTAGTCCTGCTGCAATAGGTGGGAGGCATGCTCCTTAACTAGTAGCCTAATAAAACCTTTGGACTCCTGAACACCCCAATGCTGTGCATGAAAGTGCACACCCTCTCCAACACCAGCTATGTCTCCTTAAGATCAAGCTCAATGTCTAATGAGCATTTCCCACCAATTCCATTTTAAATATATGTTTTCTTGTCATTGCCTTTAACAATTGACTTTAACAATTGGCTTAGTTTCTGATGTCAGTCCAGGGGGGATCCAGTACCTGACAGCCTGTAAAATAATGATCACAGACCATGAAGCTTTGCCAGAGATGGCCTGTATCTGTCTCACTTGGGCTTCAGGCTTCTGGCAAAGGCTCTTGCATCTCCCATAGTGCCTTTTTTAGGAAAAGTGATGAGGTTAAAACTACCAACATAAAAATTTTAACAAAACGCAAATTAAAGGTCATGCTGCTAAATGCCAGCCATCTAAACATGAAACTGCACTCATTACAAGCATTCTTAACCCTGGAAAATACTGACATCTGCACAGTCACAGAAACCTGGTTCAAAGTTGTGGAGAACACCCCCAGCCTTACCTGGTTACTCATCCTATCATACATTCAGACCTCAAACTGTGGGCAGTAAGGCCAAAGGAGGTGGAGTTTCAATATATATTAAAGGCATGCACATGCCCAGGCTGGTCAAACAGTATGACACACAAGAGACACTCCAGGTGCAGTTAACCATTGACAAGACCCCTATACAAATCATAGCTAGCTACCGGTTCCCAAATCTGACTCAAGATGTCCAATCCACCTATCTGGACCTCTTCGAATCTATCAAGATTCAACCCTTTATCCTGATCCTGGATGACTTTAACTACCCAACCATAGATTGGAAGAACTACTCATGCCAGAACACAAATGCCCAGAGAATCCTTGGTTTTGTCAATGCAAATGCCTTGGAACAGTGAGCAGATACCCCCACAAGTGGTGATAATATCTTGGACTTGGCATTAACCAACATGAGTAACCACTGCAGCATCCCTGCAGTATCATCCTCCCTGGTAAGATCTGACTGTTAAGTGGTCACTTTCGAAGTCACCATCTCCCCCGACCCTCCTCTACCTAGGGTCAAATGAAAAACATCACCAAAACTGATTACAGCCTCCTGAGGGATGGTATAAACAACTTCACAGCCCCCTCCTCCTCTCTAGGAACTGACACCAGTATCCAAAACTACAGCAAAGCACTATGCAAGCATTTATATAGATGCATGAAATCAGGAATACCCAACAGGACTAAATCATCATTCGCAATGAATAGTAAATCTGTTGGATGGACATCTGCAATATATAAATTCTATAACAAAAGCAAAAAAATTGCTGTCCAGGGCCCAATTGGAAGCAGTCTCTCCTTAGCCTGAACAAGAAAATAAGAGCACTAGTGAAGCCCGCCAAAGCATACTTTGAGTCCAAATTAGCCACATCTACTAGAGACAATCATAAGGCCTTCTTCACACATGTCCGCAATCTCAAAGGAAGCACAAAGATCTGTTCAGAAGTGGTGGTCAAGGACACCACATATATAAATGCCGTATATATAGCAAACTTGGTGGCTGACAGATTAAGTGAAAACTTCACCCCTCTGCCCCCCCCCATCAGTAAATCAGGACATTCCTAGTACCTGCTCCCTTCCCCTTATATTTAGGGAGCAGGTCATCACTGTCTTTCAAAGGCAAAAAATACAGCCTCCATGGGACCTGATAACATTCCAAGCTACATCCTACATGAACTCAGGCAGGAACTTGCAGCACTATTAGGTGCCCTATTCAGTCAAAGCCTGAGTACTGGCTTTGTCCCAGCTGAATGGAGGACAGCCACTGTCATCCCTCTGCACAAAGCTGTAACTTCCACTCATCTGGGAAATTATAGACCCATCAGCCTAACTAGCAGGAACTGCAAGGCCATGGAATGGATTATCATGGATCTCTTTAACAAGGACATTGGCAACCTCCAAACACTCAATCCCACATAGTTTGGCTTCATCAAGGGGAGGTCATGTCTGTTAAATATTGTTGACTTCTTTGAGACAGTCACTAAAGCCATGGATGAGAGGAAGATGGTGCACACTGCCTACCTTGACCTGGCCAAAGTCTTCAACACTATTCCCCACTCAGGCATAATAGATAAACTCTCTCAACTAGGCATCAAACCATATGTTACCAGATGGGTAGCTAACTGGCTCACTGATAGAACCCACCTAGTCAAAACAGGGGAAGCCACCTCAAGCAGTAGACCCGTAATGAGCGGCGTACCCCATGGTTTGGTCTTGAGGCCTCTGTCATTTGTGATATACTTTTCTGAGGTGCAGGCCAAAACCAGTGGGGTATGGCTGACCAGGTTTGCAGATGAGTGCAAGCTGGGCACTGTCATCAGTTCCCCTAGTGATGTGGACATCCTCCAAGAGGGTGTCACCCAAACAAATGACTAGTGCCAGAAATATGGCCTCAAGCTGAATACCAAAAAATGCATCATCACCCCCTTTGGGGAGAGTGACATCCCCACAAATTATCACATTAATAACAATGTCTTAAGCACTCAATCAGTTGTGAGGGATCTGGGCACCCAGGTTGATAGCAACCTGACTTTTGACCACCATGTTGCTTCCACTGTATGGAAAGCTTACTACATGGCCCATCTCATAAGTAAGGGTATCTCATCCAGGGACAAGGAGGTCATAACATCCTTGTATTCTTCCTTTATAAGGCCCATTATTAAGTACAATGTTTCATTCGTCATGTACCTCGCAAACCACATGCAGCAGCTGGAGAGACCACAGAGGTTCCCCACCAGAAGAATCCAAGCCCTCAAATATCTACCATACACAGATAGGCTAAAAGCCCTATCCCTCTACTCAGTTTCATACAGACTCCTCAGATGTGACCTTTGTCTGGCATACAAGGCAATCTCCGATCCCACCTTGATGGGACTGCTGCATATCCGCAAGTCAAGTTCCACTCAAGTAACCCACATGCATGACCTCAACCTGGTCTGTGACATCAATAGGACTTGTTGGTGGGACAGATTTGTGTCCCAGTGACTGCCCAGTGTGTGGAATAGACTCCCTCTCTACATCAAGCAGAGTACCTCTTTACTCTTTTTTAAATGCAACCTGGATAACTGGATGGGAAACAGAAAATACATCCCTGGGATTCCACCTGTGTCCCTGCCTGACAGGGGCATTGGGTGCTGACTTGGCTAAACATGGGCTAAAATCTTGGCTAGGCTTATAAGGGCATCAGGGCCAATAGCCTAGTATCTTCCTATGATCCTATGAATTGCATGTATTCTGCTTACTGAGAGAGCATGCTGTCTGGTTTTAGCTAGATTTGAAAGTGCTGCATGCCACTTGCTATCGCACAAATAAGGTAAGCCAGGGTGCACAATGGTAAGCAACACGTGACAGTGGGTGATAAAGAAAAAATGCAATTCCAAGGATATTTGATATACTGCCACTTATGCTGCTTTGTTATTCAACTGGGATTGCAGGAAATATACTTACATCAGCATAGTACACATTATACTCACAGTCATACTTTTCATAATATATGCACAATACCCATATAATTGATTAGGTAAAAATAACTGACACAGTATTACTGTCTCAGCCCTCATACATTTAAATATTAATGTCAGCTACACTATGTCAGGTGTTAAGAGTGAGAGCAAATATGTTATGATGTGGAACAACATTAAAAGTGTATGGCATATGCAGTTTTTTGAACCCAGGATAATGTGCACAGTAGTCCTAAACTTACAGTTCTTGCCACAAGAAGGTTGAAAAAAACACTTGTCAATGTTGCATTTCATTTGTATGATCTGCAATATCAACACAGTAAAAAACAAGTTTGCTTGCTTTTTACTAGAACCCAGAACCATTTGCATTCCAACCCTAGACTTATCACCTGTTGCCACAGGATGAGTTACATGACATCCCTATATTAGTATTCATTGTTAAACTTCACGGTGTTAGCACAGCCTTGCTTACCAGGTTTGGACAATACCCAGTGGTATTAATTGAATGCATCTGGTTTCTATTTTTGGCTGTCTGGGTCATGTCTGATACATGTGTGGTCCAGTCATGCAAATGAGCTAAGCATTGTGCAAGCATGTGAAAAACAGGAAAATAAAATGCAGAATATGCAAACGAGCCAAGCATCATGAAAATATGTGAAAAAAAAGGAAAAATAAAATGCAGAATGCACAAATGAGCTAAGCATCGTGCAAACGTGCAAAAAAGAGGGAAATGAAAAACAATGAAATATATGAAATTAATAAATGCAGAATGACATATCTATGGCAGGGTCCCTTGTACACTTTTTCCTTATTTAAATGTGTTTGGGACCTTGCCAAATTTTGAACAAGGGAAAGCAATTGCTGTCATACCTCTCAAATGTACAGATTTTCACAGAATGTCCAGATTTGTGCTTCATATTTTTGGTCTGTTTCTCTTAATAGTTGTGGGTTTTTGGCAAATCACTGGCAAATCATTGTGGGTTGAATTCAGAAAATAATGACAGACATTCGAGATTTAGATTTCATACCCTTCGGAACATTCATGCTACTGCAAAACCTGTTATTCTATCAATGGTTTAAGGTTGTAAGGGCAGTATTTAAACATTGCCCCTATTTTTGGCCCTTTGTCACACCATTATTTATAGTTTTGTTCATATTTCTTGCTGTAAGAGGTTGAGAGGTCTGATTGTTGTACTGCAGACAGCAACCTTACATGGAAATGCTATCCACATTCCTGAAGAGGTTTCACGGCCGGAATAACACTGCTGCATGCAGCGAAGCCTTGTTTAAGTGTGACACACTTCATTGATATGCATTGCATGGCGTTCCACAGGCACAGCTTTGTATACACAGAAACACTCCATATAGGCTCCGCACAAACCCTACACACAGTTTCTTGTATCTTGCCCTCAGTCTCACCATCTTGTGACAGTTCTGAAAGCTTTCTTGTAAACTAATATCCAAATAAGGAAGATCAACTCCCCATAAGTAACTAGAGGTAAAAGGTTGGTAGCTTTATTGTTAGAGTGACTATTTCTCAAGATTTTCACAATCTACTGGTATGGCAAGTACACTTACCCACAACTGCATTGCCTTCTTCAGGAGCAGTCACTGTGACAGTCAGTCATAGCATTTTTTTATTTAGTTTTGAAACAATAAATGAACAAATCAATTATAAAACGAAACAGTCATAGCATTTGGGTACAGTTTCTAGCCATGTTATATTTCCATATTGAGATGGTACATACATATATCCATTTAAAAATTAATGTTAAGCATTATCAATGCAGAAAACATCAAAGAGCTACTTAAAAAGTAAATACAGTGAAATGTAACATTTTGTGTCATGAATACATATAGTAAGGTTAGTCCTATTGAAAAGAAATAATGATTTGGACATATAAGAACAGCACATATGACATTTACGGTATATTAAATAATTAGCCAAAGTAATAACATTAGAACCCAGAAAATACAAAGTTTACTTTTAGCTAAACAGGCACATTTTCCAAGATACAGATTAAGGCCTTCTTAAGCACATATTAGGTACGTGTTGTAATATTAAGCAAAACTTATTAAAACCTCTGAAGTTAAGGAGAGGCCATAATAAATGTTAGGTACTTGCCATTTGGTAGAATGACATTTGGCTAAATCTCAATATAGATAATTCAAATGACTAAACACTCATTTTAGTCAACTGGCCATTTGGATAACACATCATTTAATCAAAATATCAACTTTTAATTGGTAAAAACATCATACAGCCATCTATACTTTAGGACAATATTATTACAGGTAACTTTGCCCCCTGCACCCCCTAATGTAGGTGTTCTGCTCCTACACCCATGAACTTTACACATAGATAGTAAGACATATCTGCAAATTTAATAAACCAAGCAGATATTCATTTATCTCTAAAGTGCCTTGATCTTGGAATTAGTTAATATTGCAAACAAGAATATGGAGCTCATAGCTCCTCACAATGTGGGAATGCAAAATTTTCAACACATTTTTACATTTTGTACATGTCTGTTACAGAATATATGTTTATCTATGATAGAGTACACTAAATTATATTGCAGTCAAATGAACAGTTAACTAAATGAAGTTTCAAGCATTTGAAATTAATATATTGAGATACAACCAAATATGATTCTTCCAAGTACAATGAACCCAAATATTAACCCAGGAAAACCTCAACTACTTAATAAACTGACTAATTAGCTATGATCAAGAAACATCAAAAAAGGCTATGAAACAAAATGTTAACCCACTTAAATACAAAATGTTTAATGCCTAACTCCTTGGCTTATCTTCATGCTCCATTTAGCAAGTAATAACTAGCAACCGTGAATCGACAATCAAAACAGAAACAAATACTGTTGAGCAAGGTTACTTGCATAACATTGTCATCTTTTAGTCCCCAAAGAAATGAATGCTGTTACAAAGTAAAGGAACATGTTAGCCCTCCATGAAGCTTGAAGTAATCTAAAATAATCAGACTGCATACCATTTGCTGGGCATAGCTGAAACTGCACATCCAGCATGTCTAATGAGTATCATAAAATAAAAAAAATGTGTTGTATCAAGGTAACACAAGTGTACTGTACAATTAGTATGTGCAAAAATAGAACACTGAAAAATGCAATACTGTCATGTTTTGAATGAGACATCTTCACGTTTAGGTTTATGGTATGTAGAAGACAGATGTTATGTAGTTTTTGTGTATGTATTACTTGGAAAAGGGATATTTTTTATGGAAAGAAAGAATAGGCAATGGTGGCTGGTGACTTCAAATTAAAGGGGGGGCTGCAGGAGACAGCTGAATGGGTGGGGGCCAATGGGAAGGGGTGTGACCACCTAGAAAGGGGTGAATCTATGCTCAAAACCACAACAACTGGAACTTTAATTAAATACGCTGCCCTGGGTGCCAGTCATTATGAGAGTCCAATCAAGACAAAATGAAGTGTAGAAAAAAAAAATATTTCAATGCATTGGCTACATGACAACTTACTTAATATCTAGATGGAAACACAGGTTGTAAGGCATGAAAAAATAAATTATTTTTTAAATACATTATTGGAATGCCAGTCAAAATCAAGTGTAAAAAAAAAACAAGCAGCACTCAACTCAAACCACTTCTCCTTGCACTGCAGTTTTAACTATAATTTATATTCATCTTTATACAATTACCGAGTAACATGTTGAAAGTAGCAATCACTGTGATACCCCGACTTGTAAAAATGTTTTGTATCCAAAAAAGACCTGCTACCTGACAACAGCTGTCTACTTGTTTCATGGGGAAGACTTGATCAAAGTAAAAAATGAACAGTAAACAAGAAACAAGCTCAAGATAAATTGCTTAAAGGATTACTGCACAAGTTATGGACTACACATGATAGATTAGCATTCTGTTTAGTTTATGGGTAAAGCCTGCAAAGATGACTGCAAGTCCCCAACAAATGTAATGAGCTTCTGAAAATAAAATCCTGTCCTTTATTACAAATACTGTCATATGCATTTCAATACCTAAGGCTTATACGTTATCTAGTTATGTAAATATTCTCTGCATGGCAACAACAAAATGGCTTTCAATGCTGGTATTTTTTTAACAGTATGATTATTAAAGCTTACTTGCATCTTACAATCTCTGATAAGCTTACCTGATGGTCATTAAAGCATTGATACTTAAACACAGAGCAACAGTGCAATGCGACAGCATGCATTTTTTGAATAATAGAAGCATAAATCAACAGTGTAAAAATATGACAGAAAACCAGAACATTCTACAAAATCAAGGACAGATGAAAGGCCACTATAGTACTTGTGTCTTCATTGGATGGGGGGGGGGGTACTCTGCACACTTATACTGCATAACTGCTCCTTGCCTTGCTTGGACACATCCAGAGTCACTACATGGGGGAGTGGGGTGCAACAAGTATTTCACAATTTGAAATGTCTCTGGCTGACAGTGATGGCTCTGACACCCATACCTCTCAATGTCAGAGAAAGAAATCTGGACAAAGCCATACATAGAGGTGGGACACAGGCCCAAAAATAAGGACAATTTTTAAATATTGCTCTTAAAAACTTAGAAAGATAAATGAATAGTAGGTCTTGCATTAGTATGAATTTTCTGAAGGGTATGAAATCGGAAACTCAAATGTCTGCCATTATTTTCTAACTTCAATCTTTAATGATTTACCACTAATTTGCCAGAAAAACACAATTTTATGAAAAACAGACCAAAAATGTGATGCAAAAATATAAAATTGCCAGACAATACAGCTGGGAACCTGTCAAAGAAGGGACACCTTTTTAATATTAATGCTGTTAACTTGAGCAGCTAACAAAATAAGAGCATCTACATGCATTTCTGAAATAAAAGTAATCTATAACTCTGATCATTACAGTTATATATAATTGTAAACCCTCCACGTTTTCTTCCAAAATTGTCATTTTGAGGAGGGATTATCAGGGGGAGAGCAACATTTTGAGCCAAAATTGGGGACAGTTGAGAAGTTTGGATATTCCTAATTCTATAAAGCGATTTGCACGTACCTCTCAACCTCTTAATGCAGGAAATCTGGACAAGGCCAAATATATTGGGGGAACATACAAACAGTACTAAAATTGCTCTTGGATAAACTTCAGACAGGTGACAGAATAACAGGTCTTGCTTTAGCATGCATTTTTCAGAAGGTTATGATGTCTAAAAATCAATGTCTGTCATTTAGTGACTTAATTCTTAAATGATTTACCAGAAAACCACAAATTTTATGAGGAACAAACCAAAAATAAGAAGCAAATATCTATTCATTCTGCAAGAATCTGGACAGTTGAGAGGTATAGTTCAGCTGGGGCTATCTGAGTTTGCTGCCCTTCCCCCCTCACAAAATCACGGTCGAATGGAGCCTCCCCCCTGCAGCCATTCCAATATCCCATTCCTTGGTTATTTCACCCCATTTACCATAAACACTGTAATGTGCATACTGCTTTACTTCTGCAATGATTTGGATTTCATTTGAAAGTTTTATTTTGCATTTTACAGCACAAACCCTAATAGATATCTACTAAACAAAGCAATGCAGTCTCACAATGAAAATAGACTTAGCATTAAAACTTCTCTGCCCTTGAAACTCACATTCATTGAAACAGCATTGAAACCCACATTCAAAGAAAATACATTTTGCCAGTGGCAAATAAAGATTAACTTTGGGCTGTTTTCAAATCATAGGCCCCTTGAACACAAAACATACACATGCTCTTTGATACACCTTTCTGATTGTATTAAATTATATTCCTTGTACAATACAGTACAGTTGTTCGATGGCATTTTAAATTTATTGTTTTAAACATTTTTCCAGTAAACAATGAAACAAAATGCATGCACCAATGACAGAACTGCCCAATTCAGAACATTTCCACTATAAAAGTCTTCTCAAACTTCTACAGTTCACCAGTATCAGTAAATATGCACAATCTCTGAATAAGTAAAAATCATCTAAATAATTCCACATTAAAGAAATCTGTAACTAATGAAGAAGTTGCTGCTAGCAAACAACTTTATATGCCATTGTTTCATCTACAAATAAAGTGCCTGTTGCCTTTGAGGAATAAATTGCTTATGTTGGATTAAAAAATGATAAGCTAGTAATATCACAATAGGGAATGGATGGCAAACTGATAACAGGTTTATAGTTACTAGGTATATTCACCAAAAAGGACTGCAGCATCTACCCCCTTTACAACAAAGTACAGTATCAGCAATGCATCTACCTACTGTGGGAGTAGAACCCACAGCCTTCTGCATCAAAAGCAAGCACACTACCTGTTGTGCTATTAACAATGCAAGCAGACTCAGCATAAGCAGCAATAAACCTTTGTTCCCCTGCAGCTCTCAGCTCCTTGTAAAATCTACTTGACACTCAGCTGTATTTCTGAACTTTGTAGCACAAGAAATCTGGAAAAAGCCGAAATTTATTGGGGGGGGGGGGCAAAAGCCCAAAAACCAGGGACACATTTTAAACATTGCTTGTATAATGTTGGAAAGTTGCTGGAATAAAATGCTGTGTTACCACCATACATTTCTCTGCCAAGTCTTGAACCCTGGGGACCCTGTGCAAAACAGTCAGAGCAACAGCACTATGCCAAATCAGCTGTTTTGTGAAAGAGAGGAAGACTGAAACTTAAATGGCTACCATTTAATGAATTCAGTTCTCAACATAGCTGTCAACCACTTAGCACAAAACACCTAAACAAAGCCAATAATGGGGACTACAGCCTCCAAATATATTCAGTGAATTCAGTTCTCACCATAGCTCGCAACCTCTTAGCAAAAAGCACGTGGACAAAGCCAGTAATGGGAAATACAGCCCCCAAACATATTCAGTGAATTCAGTTCTCACCATAGCTCTCAACCTTAGTACAAAATACCTGGACAAAGCCAATAATGGGGGAATACAGTCCCAAAAATAGGGACAACAAATTTCAAATATCCATGTTATAAACTTAGAAAATTGCTAGAATAAAAGGTTTTGTGTTACCATGTATTTCTGAAGAATATGAAGTTTGAAATTCAAATGCCTGTTATTTTTAAACATTTGTTAACCAGGAAACTAGCCTGACTTGGAACAAAAGCCAATTTTTAGCAGATTGAAACACTCCAGACACATGTCTTTGTAAGATGGGAGGACATGCAGACTCCACACAGAAGGCACCCCAGCCAAGAATCAAACCAGAGAACCTGTAGCTGTCAGGCAACAATGCTACCAGTGCACCACTGCACTACTGACTTTGCAAGGAAAAACAAAGATACAGAAACCACAGATTTTATGAGGAACAGAACAAATATGAGGCAACAATCTGCAACTTTTTTACAAATGGTGGTGGGTAGGGAATTCAGGCCCTTGCCGCCTGCACCCAAGGTACAGGGTTCAAGCCTGAGTATTCTCTACCCACCACCATGTTTTCTTTCTAGCCACCAGCATATAGCAACTGGGGCATTACACACATACACACCTCGGCAGCAGCTGAATTCCCTGTGTAAGGCTAATGCTGGTTTCCTCATCTCCGTATCTCGGCAGCAGCTGAATCACACAACGGCTGGTTTTCTCATCTCTGTACCCCGGCAGCAGCTGACTCACACACCCCTTCCTTAGTGCAGTCTCAGCAGAAGCTAAATCCAGTCCTGAATCCCCCATGCAAGATTAACAGCTGGTTTGGTTTCCTCCTCACCGTCCTGAAGCCATGCAAGGCTAATGGCTGGTTTCCTCCTCAGCAGCAGCTGGTTTCTGTTCTCCTGGCATGCAAGAGTAGGTTGGAGGCTCTGGCCTGCAGGCGATGCGATCCGGTGTTCTTCCTTTCTCTGTGGTTGTCACCGCACGGACTTCTGGACTGCAGGGCAGAGATGCCTTTTTCCTTTATCCGGATTGCCTAACACAGCAGTCTGGAGTTCAGTGAGTACCAGGAACTCCAAGCACGCATGTGTGGATTTCCAGGACTCACAATTTTTTTTTTTATCTTTTCTTCCTTTTTTCTACAGGTGGGGGGGGTCATATAGCACATGGTCTACAGGTGGGGGTGCAGTCCTATAGCACAAGCCGCCCCTGAGAATAGGTGGCATGTACTCCTTCTGTTGCTGGTCCTTAAGTTTGCTTTTCTCTTCCCAAGAGTTGAAAGTGTTCTATGGTTGGAGGACAAAAATGGAAATTTTATTTAGCCATGGTGTTTACATTTTAAATTGTAATGTCTCCAAGCAGATTGTCCTGAGATAGCCAGACAAGTCTCTGTTTAACAATGCCAGTCAGGGATGATGCAGTAGTTGTATTTTCTACATCATAAGCACACCTTTGTGTCTGGAGGCAGGCGAATTCACCACTTTTCACATTTGTTATTAACTCTTTTTAGTTACACTATCTATATTCATCACCAGTTGTTCAATGACAGAATTTTGAAAAGATAACATGTAAACTAAGTAACTGTAACTTCTCAGTGGAAGGTAATACAGGTAGAAATCTTCTTGCCAAAACGTGGCCTTGGGTGGCCAGAGATTTTCAAGTTATTCCTGTAAAGAAACCTGAAGCTGTGGATTTTGGAAATTCTAATATAACTGCAGTGGTAAGTAGCCTCTGTACCTTTGTCAGGACTGATGTAGGTAGCTGTTTAAACTTCTGTTTTATTACTACTGTCAGCTGACACTCCCTTAGCAGCAGATCCAGTTTCTCTTGCATGCCATTGGGAGGCAGCAAAAATGCTTAATGCGTATTTTAGAATACGCAAATGATAATTCAATACAATGAAAAAAAAACTGTTTTAAGTTTTTTAACTTTTGCCATTTTTTTCTGGTTGAACTTGATATGTCTTTTTAATCTTTTTCTTTAAAAAAGAAAAGTTTTTTTTAATGAGTAAACAAGGCAGTATTGTCTTTGAAGTTTAGTTGCTTGAATGTATGTTCTGCAACATTCACAACTCTAAGCATTGTGACCAAGGCATAAACAAAATACACACTGATACTGAAAATCTTTAGTTACTATTTCTTTGATACAGTTTCATTTGCTGATGGATATAGCAGTCACACATAAGTGTAAAGTAGCAAAGCAAAGTTCCTGAAGCCTGAAAAGTTATAAAGAACTTCTGAGAGAAAACATTTACCATTTGCACAATTAGAATATTCTTCAGGTAAATGGAGGAAGTGTGACCTTTGAAAATAGTGAGAAGAACTGAAGAGAACTTGCACCAATGTGAAAGAGCTACTCACATACCCATATCAGTGCATCCCAGCTAAAGTCTTCTCTGAGCTATGGAGGAAAGAAAAAAATGCCACTTCTTCTGCAACTTCCATCCAGAGAATATATGGTTAACACAGGATATAACCAAAATATTCCGATTTACTTTTAAAGACAATATTCCCAAAGAATTGTTTCATTTGCGTTTCCTCAGTGTATACCGACAATTCAGAAATTATACAAGGAGAAACAAACAAGTTAGGAAGACTGATAATCGTTTGTTTCATTTAAGCGAGGGAATGAAGATCTAACAATCATTAAGGTGACAATGTTTAAATGGTTGTCCATTGCTTTGCACTGCATTGCCTTTTGTTAAGACAAATGTAATAAACCTACTCAATGGACAATAAAGAGTAACAAACAAATTAGTAGCATATTTTAGGACTGCTTCTGCACAACACATTTTACAAACTCCCACCTCAGCTTCAGTAGGCACCTTCACCATACT
This sequence comes from Protopterus annectens, assembly GCF_019279795.1. NCBI lineage: Eukaryota > Metazoa > Chordata > Ceratodontiformes > Protopteridae > Protopterus > Protopterus annectens. Next base: position 1,206,698,014 of record NC_056727.1, read on the forward strand.
CTACAAGTTGGATGGAAACTCTAAGGGGTTCATATTAACTATCTTTAATAATACTGCTTTGGAACCCACCCATTGGCCATAATTTACTTTTATAATGGCCCTTCTCCAAAGAAAATAGAGTTGAATTCAGGATAACTTACCATAAGAGTACATCTTCAAGGAGAGGTCACAGTTGCAGGAAAGCTACCCACCCTTTATTTTCCTGAGTAACTTGTATATAGATTTTTATAACCATTATTAGGTTTATCTCACATATACATATTATTTTAGTACAAAAATAGTTTTCCACAACCCCCTATAAGGGATAAAAGGTTTTAGAGAACAAGAAAAGTCTTCTGTCAAAGCTGTCTACATATCCTATGCACCTACCAAGGTCTCAAGTAATGTTGACACCAGGTCAGCACAGGCTTTCATAAGGAATATAGTACTGCTGATAGTACTGTGACCAGGATGAAGGTACACTTGAGATGGGCATGTTCTTCTCATCACAGTGCTTCGCTCCCTGCAGAAGCACCAGCATCTTCATAGTGGTTGACATTCATCAGCCACTGATTGTTTTCTTTAGAAATTACTGGTCACATTTCAAATAATTACACTGTTGCCAATCTCCAGTCCAGAAGTTTCTGTCTTTTTGACTATTTCTATTAATTTTTAAAGATCCCGCCCAACTGTGGCAAGTAGATTTCCACCCCTATGTTTGCCTGCGGAGTAGCAGAGCACACTTTGTGACTAACAATTCCAATTACAAAAGAAAACTATTAAAGAACTACTGAAGTCAATGCAGACACTGTTCATTTCTTCAGAATTTTCATATGGGCTTTATCAAATCCTATTTCAGAATTACTCAAGGGCTCATTTCATCTTGTTTCACCTGATACTTTAGTTAAATAAAATCCAAGAGGCTTTATTTTCAGAAGTACCATAAGTACTTTCATCCTATATAAGTGGGCTTCCTCAGATCTAAAGTACACAGCAGGCTATGAGCTTTATTTTTACAGTACATTCATACTAGGTGGGGGTACCTTAAAGGAGAACTCCACCCAAAAGGCATGTTTTTCTTTTCAAAAAGTGATTTTCCTTCCCTGTAATCCAACACTAAACACACCACATACAGGAAAAAGCATAACTGAATAATTTCTCCATTTGTTTTAGGTCTGATTTGATTTCTGTTTGCCTTTCTTTCCTACATTTCTCTTGACATATGTTACATCATGAAGGCTACTAAGAGTGTCAGAATAATTGGGTTTGGTCACTTATTCCAACTACAGGGCCATTAAGAAAACAATGGCTGCTAAGCACTGGCATTTACATGTGTTTTATCAGTCACAGATTGCCAGTATTACACCTCAGATAAAGAGTGTAGATTTGAATACTAACAAAAGAAAAGCTTTCAAGCTTAGTTTTCAGATGCAAATAAACAAGAAAACCCTGACTTAATTTATATGTTTTATTACAAATCAACCATCTTTCCCTTTAATCAAATACTTAAGTGCCACAAACAAAGAAAAAAAAAAACATTTTCATCTTACTCTTCTTATTTTCTATCAGTATTCGATTTTGCATTTTTTACACTGTATTTTCTGTTAAAGTGTGTGTTTCTTTTGGTATTTTGTTATAGCATTTTTGCATTTCTTGCAGTTTTAATGAGACAAGTCAGTGAGTTGAGGAGGGAAGATTAATATCAAAGACTCCAGTTCTAGCTACAATATTAAAAACTGTGAATGCAACACAAACCATCTCAGCCAAGTAATGCCTATCAATCACATACACCAGATTACACCCACTTGAACACTGCACTTTTTGTATTAGAGTCTGAGGAAGTGACTGGGAAGTCGTGAAAGCACTTACTCTCCTTTTTTGCTTTATTAAAGCTGTTATAGTTTAAGCCGTGGTTGGTCCTCTTTGGTCTTTCGAAAAATATTGTTTTACTTATAGAGGACCTTTGCCTAGTTCCTGCTCTTTTTCTGACACTGCACTACAGCTGTTACTTTGAAAAGAAGAATTAACTCTGATACATTTTCAAGCCAACTATTCAATCCTTTGTTAAAATGCTGTATCGGAGATGGCCAATAATGAAAATCAAAGAAAGCAAAGTAATTAAACATGTGGAGTGATGCTGACAGTGAAAAGTAGCACGCCACAGCACTGCTGTAAACTGAAGAGAGAGAAAACCACATTAAATGATCCTCTCTTCAAAGGGATTACTATCTGTCCCTGACATCAAGAAGGCAAAGGCATTGACTGTAAAACAAAACCACGCTGCCCATGGCAGCCCACTTCCAGGGCATGTTAGGGGATAACAAATCAGAAAATAATAATAACCACTTACTGTGATACAGAAGCATTAGCAGTGTAAAAAATTCAAGATATGCTGAAAAACATGTGGTTTTTTTTTTCAGGTTTTGGACATGATTCTCCTTTAAGGCTCATTGATTAGTTGTAGATTGAAAGGGCTAGTTTTATTGGTAGCAATAGGCAGGCATGACTGGAGCTTGTGAGTGGGTGTTGTGTGTAATGAAAAAGGGCCAATCATTCACTGAATTTACTAGAGCTACCTGAGATTGTACAGGAAGAAATATTTCAGAGCTACACAGTTAAGGCTGTTATTCATAGCATAAGTAAAAACCTACAATTCAAAGTGGAAAGGGATGATGATGAAATGGGGGGAAGCTCAAGAAACAAGGAGAGACTGGAATTTTGGATGCAGATCTTTAAGGAGAATAACAATAACCATACAGAATATTATATTCATAAATCAGCAGAAAGTCTTCAAAGAACTAAGCCAACACAGGAAGGGAGAAAGGAAATTCTGCCAATAGGGATGACTGCAGTTACGGATACAAACAATAGGCAAGAGGGGGTTGGAATGTAATGGAGAAATCTGACAAAAGAACCAATATATCAGTAGTATGCAATTAGAGAGGGAAGGGTAATACAATGGGAAGAGACCAAGAATTTATTTGGACTGCAGGCTAGAGATTGCCTTCCCTATCAAGGATTAATATCAAAGTATAGGCAAAGAGAAAGAAATAAGGGAATCCTAAGCAAAAGACCAGCACTGGTAGAGTTTTTAGTAGAATCTAGAATAGAAGCTGCTGTTAAAAAAAAAAAAAAAAGGAATAATTGGTGGAGCATATAAAATATTGCATGATAACTATACGAATCAATCAGAGGAGGTTAGAAAGGATTGGGAAAAGAGATTGGATGAGCAGTTCACAAAGAAATAATGGGGAATATATGTTTGTCTCCCAAATATGCAACAAAGTCTAGAAGATTTAGAATCTTTGATTGGAAGCGTTTATACAGGTTTTACACCCCAAGTAGACTCCAAAGGACTTTTCCTCAGGTAGATAGCGAATGTTGGAGGTGTGATGGGGAATAAAGATGTAATTGGACACATATTTTCCGGGAGTGTAATGAGTTTGTAAACTTTAAAAAATCCTTGCATCCTACTCTGTCAGAGGTACTGTGTGAACAAACTGGTGCAACTAAGGAAATTATTTTTTGAACTATGATACAGAATTGGAATTGTCTAGACATAGTAAGGCCTGGCTGAGTCTAATTATGGTGGCTGCCAAAAAAAAATTACTAGAAAATGGAAATCAAAGTCTAAACCAACTGTACTAGAAGTAGTGAATATAGTAACAGAGATAAAACAACTGTAGATGAGGTCTTTAGAAAAGGGTAGGAGCAAATTGCATAGAAAAAAAAATGGGAATTGTGGGAATAATACATCCAGAGGAGGAATGTGGTTTAAAGAAGGCATGATTTGAATGAGCTATGTAATGTTTGACTCAGAAGGACTGGATAGGTCATAAGTGATGTATAATGTTTGCAACTAAGATTATGTCAATATGGTTTGTTTCCATTTTAAAAAAGAGGGGAGGTTAGTCCTGATATCTTGGTTATAGATGCACTTATTTGTGTAACAGTCTCAACAGCTACCCCTACTAAAACACAGCCACCTACCTTCCTGGTCTGTAATGCATCCTTGGATATAAGGCACTAGTGAAAGAGAGAACACCTGTAACTGCACAACAGCAAAAGTAACTGATTTTATTCCGTTTTGGTAACCAAAACACGTCTGAATTTGATCATGATTCTTCACTGGTACTAGTAAAGGTTCAACCTTTAAAGACTAAAAGAAGCAGATGCCATTCTCTTTCACCTCAGAGAAAGGAATGCCTTTGTTCTACACAGTAAGAGTCCCTTCAATTCTTATGGTATGATAATGAGGAGGTTTCTGTAGACAGAGTCACTGGAACAGTAAATCATAGCAATTGGATTATACCCACTTTATCAGTCTTCATTTCTATCCAGAGACGTCATCATTCTGGCCTAAGTCCTTAAGAAGATCAGTAATCCTGTCATGTCTATATTTCATCATCTGGGCCTAAGTCCTTTAGCAGATCAGTACTGCTTTCATGTCTACATTTCATCATCTGGGTATAAGTCCTTTAGCAGATCAGTATTGCTTTCATGTCTACATTTCATCATCTGGGTACAAGTCCTTTAGCAAATCAGTACTGCTTTCATGTCTACATTTAATCATCTGGGCCTAAGTCCCTTAGCAGATCAGTATTGCTGTCATGTCTACATTTCATCATCTGGGCCTAAGTCCTTTAGCAGCTCAGTAATGCTGTCATGTCTACATTTCATCATCTGGGCCTAATCCCTTTAGCAGATCAGTGTTGCTTTCATGGCTACATTTCTTTGAAAACGGGTCGATGCATGAGGGTTCTATATGTAATCAACATCAATCAGGATTTTCCTCAGTTCTTCTCTGTGTTTCAAATGTTTCACATCCATCAGTGATAACAGAGTAATTTGGTTTGCTTGTGACTTGTGCTCACTTATTGTTTGCTGTTTTTCCTCCAGAGATCTTCAATAAAAAGATCTTTATAAAGATTTGTAGTTGCGGTAGTCAATAACATAACTAAATTTTAATGATAAATATAGCTATTTTCTTAACCTTCTCTTAATCCCCACACCATTTTTCTTGAAGATGGCATCCAAGAAATCTAGCAATAAAGAGGAGCTATGGTGGTGAAATGTAGGTAAGGAGGCTAATCAAACAAATCTGCATAAAACCTACAGACATAAATGCACAAATTCTGATGTAGGTCCTATATTACAAATCACCCCCCAAGCCAGCAATATGAAGTCATTATCTAAAGTACAAAAACTCTCTTTACTAACCTTGGTACTGCCAAAATATATAAATTTGGCAGCTCCCTTGTTTGGAACCACATTGTGCCTATGAGCAAGTTGAATCAGAATGCTTCTGTAGATGACGAAATTTCTCTTCTTATGTCTTTTTCCGGGCTAGACCTCTTGTAATGCCATCTAATTCAGCTGCTGTCTTCTTTGAAGAAGATCAGTGTAACAGCAAATCATAACATTTAGGTTATACCCAGTTTATTGGTGTCTTCATCCCAGCCAAAAGTTACAAAAGGAGTAATTTCCTCCCTGTGAGTTCCCAGTGTGGATGTTACACTGGACAGGTATTTATATAGGTAGACATGAGAGTCTCTTATCTATCCCACATTGTGGCACATTGTCTTTGGCTGTTTTCACAATTTTCAGTGTCACACAGCTCTCACCCCAGCAGAAGAAAATATTTGCTTTGTTCTTTCTATTGGCCCTTCTTTTCACTGTTTCTTTGTGTTAAGTTTTAAACTTATTTATTTATTTGCATTTTTTGTTGGATTTTATTGTAGGCTAAGAAAAAAAATAACAATTATGAGATTGATTCTGTGAACAGCCACTTCAGCGAATTTTTTCCTATGGGAAAAAAAATCTCTTGGCCATCATCATAAATTTGCCCTTTTCCTCACTGTAGTGCAATCTCAGAGTTGGTATATTTAGTTGGGGAAGGGGAAAGGTTCAAAATTGTGTTCCATTTCTGGCTGGCCAAGTGACTTTTTCCCCTAGGAAAAAATTAGCTGAAGTGGCCATTCACAGAAGTGGAAGTTCGATATTTAGTGGTCGATAAAAAGGTGTTCAATATATAAGTTTTTCAATGTGGTAATACAGACCTGGATTTCTAAAGTTGTATAGATTTTACCGGTCTCTCATAGAGAAAAATGCTTACTAAAGTTTCAGGTCCACTGCTCTAGATGAAAATAGTGGCTTCTTCGCAGTCTTATAAAAATTTTCACCTCCAGACTCATTAGCCAAGATAACAATTTGGAACTCCTCCATGTCCTATTTTTTGTAAGAAAATCCCCTTATCATATCATAGCTAACTATAGCACCCCATTTATGTCCTCCTCAGCCCATACCTACTACCAAAACAGAATAGAGTCCATATGCATTACACCAAACACCATTCTCCTTGGTGACTTCAACTACCCTTCCATCAACTTGGAGACTTAACCTCAAATAAGTACACTCAAAAATGTATGGACTTCATCAATACAAATTCCTTGTACTAGTTAGTCCACAGTCCAACCAGGGGTGATAAAATCATGGATTTAGTCTTTACCAATATGGGACAGTTTTGTTCCCCACCAACTGTAGCTTCATTCCTGGTTTAATCAGGCCACAGTCACAGTCACCATAAGACTGAACTGGGAAACTTCTTATAATACCTCAGTATTCAGAGATTATGCTAAGGCTAATCTAAAACAGAGTGATGATCTGGCTGAATTCAAAAGTCCCTTACAGCATAATGGCCCCACCTAGGGCTGTATCCTGCACTAGCTGACCTAGGCAACTGCCTAGGGCCCAGTATTTGCTGGGAGTTAGGGGTCCAGCCACACCATTAATTTTTCTGCTTTGCATCTGATGAATGCATCCTGCTGCTTTGCATCTCATGTGCATCTTGTTGTTTAGAAATTTTCCAGCCAAAGCAAATGCATGCAAACAAATTAAAACTTGCAATTTGATTTCACAGGTGGGAACTGAACTTGCAGACGTACAGCATTATTATGGAAACATACAACTATCGGTATAAATGAAATGAAGGAAACTTGATTTTCATTGGCAGGTATGAGCAGGGAATGAGAAACCAGCATCAGTTTATGCCTGTCCAACAGTACTGAATGAAAACAACATTGCAGTTAGAAAGCATATGTGTAGTGCCCCAGTTTCAGAGAGAACTTTACTTAGTTAACTTTATTGTTCAGGCTGAAATGCTGTACCTTAACTACAGAAGCCAAGAGCCTAAATCCTCTATACCAACTTTGGTAAATCACTGAGGATTTAGTGTCAGTCATTAGATTTGGTTGAAATTGATACTTTTGTCATTACTGGTTTATTAATTTTGTTTCACTGCTTAATGGAAAAAAAATAATGTTCAAAACTACCAGCTTAAAATGCACTGTAACCAATGTTGCTGTATTAACCAACAAATATATTTAAACCAATCAGGAAGGTAAATCAAAGAATACATGAATTTATGCATGTTCTAAAAATGTATGCAGGGCCCCTTGGTTTGAAAACAACCCAACGATGAAAGTATACTTAATCTGCTATTGACTAGGTGCATTTTAAATTAATGTGAGTTTCAATGCATTTTCAGTAATTGTAAGTTTCAAAGGAAGAGAAGTTTATTGTTGCACGTGCTAAGTCTATTTTCAATGTGCAACTGTTTTGTTTTGTTTAGTAAATGGTCATCAGTGTTTATGCTATAAAATTTGAAAGCAGTGTTACTGGGGCAACAGGTAACATATTTGTTCTTGGTGCAGAAGGTTGTGGGTATTACTCCCACACCAGTTAGATGGATTGCTGACACTGCAGTGTAATATAAGGGTGGTGCTGCAATCATGAGTGTGTTGCCCTTTGGATGACATGTTAAATTGAGACTTGAGCTGGTGGTAGCTCAGATGGAAGTAAAAAAAATCTCATGGTACCTATCGAAAAGAATAGGGTTTTTTAATTGAAAACATTATTTACAATACTGTTTACAAACTTAAGTATTTGCAATTTAAACATTGTACAATGTTCCATTTCTTTCTATTACTGTCATGCAGTCATAAATATCTAAGTTTTCATTATTGTGTTAAACTTCTATCTTCATTATCCATATTTGATCCCCACTCCTTTTTCCACAACCACCATCTAATTTTTCTTAAAACTACTGCTAGTCTCCATTTACTATTAAACATGGTTTTATTTATCCTTTTATTACAAAAGGTAATGTCATTTTTTTATCTATTTTACTAACATAGTTCTTATTTTTATGATTGCAATATCCATACATAATTATATTCATATTTATTTCATGTATCTCCTTTATAATTTCAAAGAACTTTTCTTTATATAATTTCCCCATGATTTAGCAACCTTTATACATTGTAAGAAAACATGTTCTGTAGTTTTTCCCTTTACCACAATATAAATAAACTCTTTCACTAATTTTATATATGACATATTTCCTTTAACTGGTAATTTAGTAGTAACTAATATTTATAAAAATATTGACATTCTGCCTGCTTAGTAAACCATGTTTTTCTTACTTTTATCAATTTAATATTTCCATTCACTAGCTTAGCTAAGGATTAACTTAATAATATTGTGTCATGATATTTTTATACTACACTTTCCTCTCATTTTCTATTGTATCAATTTTTATTTTCCATAAAAGATTTTTTCCTTATAGAATCTCATTTCTTCATTTAAACACTCTTTTCCTTGTTTGAAATGTTTTAACATATCCCATTGCCCCTCACAGTTGTACTTTAGCAAATTTACTACTACTGTTTCATTTTTATCATTTACCGAAAACAAACATTTATACAAATTCAAAGAAGCAGCATAAAAATTGGATTTATTAATCCTAAATCTCCATCTTCTTTATCCATGTATAAAATTCCCATCCTCACTGGATTCAATCTTGAACCACATTTAAAAGAAAAAAGTACTTGTAGTGTTTCTTTTTTATAGATTACTGGCAACATATAGACACTAGCTAAATATGGAATCTTTCCCAGTGTAAATTAATTAATCAAACAAACCATTTTATTAAATGATAGCTTGCTTTCCAAAAACAATAAAGCTCCTTTATTTCATCTACAATCCTATTTAATTGCTCCTCAATTACATTTTTAGCCCATATCTTATTCCTAACAAAGAGATTTCTTTCATTGAAAAATATGCTCCTTCTATCTTTAATATATCACCCAGTATTTTACTTTTATCTTTATTTTAAAGTCATGCTTATTATGTTTAAATATTGATGTCCATATATAACTTCTTTCACCCAAACTTTGTTTCTTGTAATCAGTATAACATCATCTGCGTAAGTGAACATAACTGGATTTTTATTCCTTCATTAGTAATATAAGTAGCACCTTTCCTATGCAAATTTACATCTCTAATACATTCATAACTATTGCAAATGATATACTTCTTATAGGACATCCATGACAAATGCCAGTCTTTATTTCCATTTATTTGCTTAACTATCCATTCACAAAAAAATCTTACTTTATTTTTATTATATGCAGAGCAATATACATTTTATTAATTTTCTCACTAATGTTATACTCTTGCATAATTGTCCTCAAAAGATCATGTTATACTGTATCAAATGCTTTATTTAAATCTCCTTTCAGGATCTTGGTTTCATCGGTCTTGTTTATAATCTTATCCACAATTTCCCTTACTATGAATAACAATCCCTTGCATCATTTCCCTCTTAAACTGTATTTACTGTCTTCCATAATACATTTCATTTTACTTTCCATTCTCTTCTAAACTATTTTCTTAAAATCTTATAATCTGCATTGTTCAATACTACAGGTCTACAATTTTCAATTTTATTTTTATCTCCCCTTTTCCATAAACATTTAAGTATATCACTGCATAAATCTTTATACATAAAACCTTAATTTGACCACTCATTCATAACTTTTAAGAAATGTTATTTTTGCCAATCTGTAACATTCTTATAAAATTGGTATCCTATTCCATCTAGTCCTGAAACTAACTGTAAATTAACTTGTCCAAGTACCTTATCTAATTTGTGTAAGGAAATCTCATTTTCCAATTTTTTATTTTCTTGTTCTGTTAATTTTGTAACATGCCATTCTTTTTTGTACTTTCTTTCTATCTTTAAACATTTTATTTACATAATTTATTATGATATTCATAATTTCTTCCTGAGATCTTCTTACCTCCCCTCTATCAACTTTTGTTTACCTCATTATGCTCCTATTTTGTTTAATTATGCTACTGAAATAAGCCAATACCACTTATTTTTTTTATCTTGTAACTAATATCTTTGCTTAAATAATAATACTTAAATTTTTTGTTGACTCTTAAATTCTCCATTCTATCACATAATATTATCTGTTACTCATTTCCAAACTCTTTACAAATCTATACGCATGGTCTTGTAATTTGTTTACCACTTTTCGTATATCTGACTGCCATTCTAAAAAAAAAAAATTTATACATTTTTCTTTAAAAGCTATCCACTACTTAGACCAATTATTATAACATACTCTGGTGGAAATGTATTCTTTCCATAGGAGCATACTTATTTCTTTCTATTTTCATCCCATAATTTATTATTTATTCTTTTTATTCCCGTCCTCAATCTGATATACTCCTTATTTTCCTGTATCTATAGCCATATGACTGAATGATCTGAAATCCCTGTTACAAGTGTCTTTCTTCAGCTAAATTTTTAACAATAAAATAATATGTTTCAGTCTTATATACACCCGGAATATATGTCCACAAATGATTATTCAAATCTTTAAACTGCTGCATTTTATAACTTCAAACATTTTATTAACATCATTTTCTCTCTTCTTCTTTTTCCTCTCAAATCAGAATGAAAATTTTCTGTTAATATTATACTTCTATTAATTAATAGATAATCCAGAATTTTATGATATAAATTGTCCCTTTCTTTACTTGTAACATAGGCATACAGTGCTATAATTATTTATACCTGATTATGCCATCTGAGATCTACAATAGTTAATCATCTCATCATTACTAATGTTATATTTAATATTCTCACTTACACTAAGCATACAGGATATAAGACAGTGGGTCTACCTGAAGTCGTCGAAACTCCACATCATCGAAGACAAGATTGTCGAGACAAGAATATTGAAATCCCATTTCAGTAAACCAGTGGAACAATGAAGATCTCCCCAGGGTAAATAACCTGTTGTACAAGACAGTGAACTTTGTCCTTTTCCCAACTGTAGTGTAATCTCAGAGTTGGTATATTTAGTTAGGGGATGTGGGGGGCATAACCCCCCACATGGGTGGGTTAGGGATGGTGCAGTTTAGGTTTTGTTTCTTTTTAGATAAGTGGTTACTTACCTGGGAAGATGTTCATTGGTCTGATGGTTCACTGAAATGGGATTCCGATATTCTCATCTTGATCTCGTCTTCGATGATGTGGGGTTTCACCGATTTGAAGTAGATCAAAGACAGTACATTTTAAACAGAATAGAGAGAATGCAATTAACAATCAGACAAAATATATCTACATTTATAGAACACTTAGTCTTTTCAACAACACAAGTTGTTCATGAAAAAGGTTACTTATCAAACATCTATAAAATAATTAAGAAAATAAAATTATATCATACAGTGAATCTTTGGGACTACTATAAAACAATAAATAATCAAATGCCAAATGACAATGACAAGAAATTAATACTTCTGTCCACAAAGCAAGCATCTCTTTCATTGCAATGGAAACTGTTCACATGGAAATTTATTCGTAGGTCCTTTATAACACCATGTAAAATGGAAATAATGTTTAAACAAAATGGAGATGCTGGAGTAATAAAAGGAGCTTGAGGGCAGATTGGAGGCATATGTTTTATGATTGTCATTTACTTAAACCATTTTGGGATAAAGTTAAATTTTCCTTGCAAATAGCTTTTAATAATAACTCCGATTTGTCTAAATCTTTGATTTTGTTTAATGCTCCCATACCCCAATGTGTTTCTAGAACAAAGTCTTCACTTTTATGAACATTACTGGCTATAGCATGCAAGACCATTACTACAAATTGGAAAAGTGAAACTTCACCCACATTGAAAGAATACAGAAGCAGTATATTGACTGTATCATGTATGTAAATGAGAAAAATTAGAATGAGAGCAGAAAGAACCACATCTTATTACAACTCATGGAAGAAAGTGAATGAAATAATGGAGAGAGATGACTGTAATACCTCATGAAATGAAGTTTTAAATGTAAAAATGTGTAATATCTTTTAAACTTAGACACCTTTATAAATAGTTTGTTTAGATTTATAGTTGTAGACACCTTTATAAATCGTTTGTTTAGATTTTATAGTTGTTGACTGTATATAGTTGTTAAACTGTGTAAATTATGTTTTATATTGCAAAGTTATGAAATTACATTCATTTTATAAAACCAATAAACACATTTAAGCAAAAAAATTTTTACTTACTGATTTCCTACAAAGTACAACTATGCCAGAACACAGTTCCTTTACTAGTTTCCATATTGCCTCTCCTTCCCAAAGTTTCTTTGTTTGTAATCTCTCTTCTTGTGTCAGAAATCTTACATTTTCCAGTATTATTATGTTGGCATCACACTTACTATACAAGTTTAGGGTGACTATTACTCTTATATTTTTATATTTTTAATACTATTTACATTTACTAAAAAAAAACTCTAAAATAGTCATTATATCTATGTTGTAGCTTACCAGAAATTATGCAAATTTGAAGTATTTATTTATTTATTTGTCCATTTCCTTTCTTTTTCTCTTTTACACTTATCCCTTTAAACCTTCTTTTTCAGTATCTTACTCTTTTGCCAATAGAATTCTTTTCACCTTTGACTATTTTCCAATTTATATCTTCCTCATCACTTATGTCAGATTCTTCTTACATATTGTTTTACTTCATTTTTCTCTTAATCCTTATCTTTATTTTTACCCTGATCTTGCTTCTCTACTTCCTTATCTTTTATTGGGATTGTTTCTTCTCGCTCTCTATAGTGGTCTCACTTTTGTTTTTTCTTCATCCTTTCTCTTTAGATTACAATCCATCCATAAATGTCCAATTTTATTACATTTAGCAGACTTCATTTCACACTTTTTGCATCATAACCCATTTCCCCACAAATATAACATTTCCTCTTATCACAGTTACTTACCAAATGATTATCTTTTCCACAGGAAAAAAACGTGTTTTAGTTTGTCCACAATAATTTACAACATGTTTGTTACCATCTAAATTTATCATACTAGGGCTACAAACATTTTTTTCTTTCTCCTTTTTAGTACAATATGACAGTCCCATCCACCAGTTTATAATCCTCTGTTATCATACAATTTGCTAATGATTATAATTTCTTTGCAATGTTTGCTTAAATGCCTCTTTAAAGTCTCTTTTTCAACTTCAATTTTAAATTGAACATGTATTTTCTTTTTTTTTTCTGTGAAATGCTTTAACCACTTAAGAGTTCTTTTTCTTTTCATACTTCCCAAAAAAAACTTTCCAGAAAAAAAAAAACTGTCTTAAAAATAATGTCACAAAATGACTCTATGAAAAAGAATAGAAGCTCTTACCTTATAAGCCTTCACTTCCAATGGGACCATTAAATTACCCCAAATGTCATACCTGTCCATTTCTCTTTCATCTTTGTTCTGAATTGTAACCAAAAATTTCCTTTGATTTTTAACAGTTCCTTTCCTCTGTTCATCTCTTATCACTTTCCCTGCAGTTTCCTTAACAGTCTTGGCATGTGATTTCTTTTTATGGCAATCTTCTTTTAAAATGGCTTATGATTCCTCCAATTGGATTGTGTCTATAATTTCACCCCATGTAACACCTTTTCTACTCTCCAGATTGCTCTGCAATAAGAATTCACCAAAATATCATCCTGCAACCCTCCTGACTGGAGGGCTGTAATAAAACATTCATCATTGTTTTAAACATTTGCTTCCAATGAAACAAACACATTTTGCTAGCAGTGTTTCATGCAGGATAACTCAAGCAGTTACCAAATGGAAAATGATCCAGTTTCTCATTCATGCTTTCACTAACTTGTATGTAACTTGTATGTAGCAGCTTCATCACTGCAGTGCCACTGTGTGTGTCGCTTACGCTCTCACATATACGTGCAGGCACATGTGCATACACATACACAAGCCCACAGAGTAACCATTCAAAATGTTGGAACTCACTTTACTGAGTCCCATAATATAGAGACTGAAAGACTGATAAATCAGACTTACATATACTAAGTCTGAGGTGACGATTTTGTAGAATATTCCCTTTTTTCTGAAGTATGGCAGTCTCAGAGTTGGTATATATATATATATATATATATATATATATATATATATATATATATATATATATATATATATATATATATATACATACATATATATATATGTTTGGGGGCATGAAGAGTTTGACTCCTACACCGGGGGGGGGGGGTGCAGGGAGGATAACAAGTTCAAAGGAGAAGACTGATGTTCAGTATTTGCTTTTCTCCTGCATTTTGGGTCTTTTTATTTTTTTTGGTGTATTGGCAATTGGCATTACAAGCACCTACATTTCAACAGGGAGCCACAACACATAATGCACATTAACATACAACAATGCAAGGTATCATATTCAGTAATCCCAACAATGTTCTCATGAACCACAATCAGAACCACTGATTTTTAAGTTTTCCATGAATAGTGTCAGAATATTCCAGAATTTGGGTTGTCTGACATTGAAAAAATGTGAGACTTCATAGATTGTACAATTTTTCACTGAAGAAATTATGCTTAACATCTCATGAAAATGGAAGCTCATTTTTTAAGCGATCATAAATCATTGTCCGTTAGCCTAACCCTAGCAATATTTCTTGCACTTTCACCTCAGCAGTGTCCCATATATAGTAGATTGGGCAGTGGCTTATGTACACCAGCTCCAGCAATGCCTCATGCACTGTGGTTCCAACAAAATGTTAGGTACCAGCATAATACCTTTTCCACAATAATTCCAGCATTGGTTTGGGCACTGTAACTCCCAGAAGTGTTTCATGCACAGCGGTGTGATAAATGTGACCTGCACAACATCCCTGATGATATCTTATGCAAAGAAATCCTAACAGTGTTTCATGTAGAGTATGAAGTTCCTGATGACTCTTTCAAAGTTCCATGCCCAGTAATGGTACCAGTCTCTGATGCATACTAACATGCCGTGGACAGTAATCCCACTGATGCTTCGTGCTGTTTCACCCTGTGCTTGGGATCTGGCAATTTAAAACTGATCCAGAGTACAGCACTTGGAATCCCAGATATGCAATATGTTGAGAGGTTTCAAGACACTATATATGACCACATGATGATGTGAATAAGTCAGAGGAAAGAACAAAATTCAGATAACCTCTGTGCATAATGTACTTCTGTAATTCTGTATTAAAGTAACAGAGCTTCATAACATTAAATTAACATCTTATATAGCAAAACGAAAACATTATTTCTGCTTAGGCTGCCATTTTATAGGTTATGTTTGATGCTTACCAGGTATTTTGACTTGTACAATGCAATTCTTGTATAGCATATCACAGCTAAGGACATGTGAATTATTTAATTATCTTTTACTAGATGTGAAATTCTTGTACTTTATAATAAACCTAAACTGACCACTGGCACAGAAACTTTGCCAGTTACTTATTTTTTTGCAGTATTGTATTGATTCTAACAGCCTTTATACACATGATTGGTAAGGTGATAAAATATGACGTACCTTCTAGATTTTCAGAATCTTCATAGTCATCATCACTATCAGTGAGATATTTCCCACAACAGAAGCAACAGCAGCAGCAGCAGTAACAACAGGTGAGGATGGCACAGATACAAAGAAGTGCCTAAAAAAGAAAAACAATTCCCTTTAGAGAAGATAATGTGTCCAGGTAAGCTAGAGGAAAAAAATGTTACAATGCTCATGGTTTCTCCGTGTGGATATTCTCTTTAAGTACTGCAGAGTAACAATGTCACAGCTACACAAATAAGTACTATATCTATTTCAGTAGATGAGGTCCCCGGTGCTTCATTTCAGTACATGTGCTCTCTGTGATGCACTGTTGTCATTCCTTAATTTAAACAGGTGAGATTAAGTTGTACAGCATTATCATGAGAATATTTTATTCTGTCTTTCAGGTATTGCATGATCTAGTCCATCCACTTCAACCATCAGATGAGTTTCCACAGATACTAGTCAGAACAGCACCTAAAATGTTCCCAGGCCTTGTATTCTTCATACCTAAAATGCTCCCAGACTTTAGCTCCTTTGTAACTAAAATGTTCTAGGCCTTAGCTCCTTTATACCTAAAATGTTCCCATGCCTTAGCTCCTTTGTAACTAAAGTGTTCTCAGGCCTTACTTCCTTTGTACCCAAAAATGTTCCCAGACCTTAGCTCCTTTGTACCTAAAGTGTTCCCAGGCCTTAGCTCCTTCATGCCTAAAATGTTCCCAGGCCTTAGCTCCTTTGTACCTAAAATGTTCCCAGGCCTTATCTCCTTTGTACCTAAAATGTTCCCAGGCCTTAGCTCCTTTGTACCTAAAATGTTCTCAGGCCTTATCTCCTTCATACCTAAAATGTTCCCAGGCCTTAGCTCCTTTGTACCTAAAGTGTTCCTAGGGCTTAGCTTATTTGTACCTAAAGTGTTCCTAGGCCTTAACTTCTTTTTACCTAAAATGTTCCAGGCCTTAGCTCCTGTTACAGAAAAATATTATGTTTCATGATTATTCTTCACTAAATACATATTAACTTGCAGTTTCTTCACAAATGGGTCAAATAAAATCTTTATAACATGTTTATGTAAAAAGCAAAATGTAAAACAGATGCATGATTATGCAAGATATAGTTTCATATTAGTTGTAGCTTTATATTTCAAGTGTCTTACAATTGTACTCTCTCTGTTTGTACTGACAGATAACTGAAGGAGAAGCAACTGTTGAAAGAGTTAAGGGATGTTATGATGTTATACTATGCTTAAAGAGTCTAGTTTCAAAATGTTAATAGAGGGAAAAAAAATGCTCCAGGAATCTTTTGAAACCAGATTAATTAACAGTATGCTCTGGTCTTCTCAGGCTGGGGGATGAGTCTTTGTAAAGATGTCTGTGAGATAGTGTGCACTGAAAAAAGAAGTTATGTACTCTCCATAACGTTCAGTCTGTGTTGTCCATTTTCGTTTATCCTTGACATATGGGTTCGGTTCTGACATCAGAATGGACTCGGCTGTTACTGCAGCTTGCACTGACCAAAGATTCTCGAGCTTCACCTTTACCTATAATGCCTGTCTCCCAATTACCTCAGATTGAGTTTGCAGATTAGATATTGATAGATAGATAGATAGATAGATAGATAGATAGATAGATAGATAGATAGATAGGGGAGTGGATGAATTGGATTCTTTCCCTGAACATAGTGAACATTTTTTAGCTGTGAGAAGATCAGAGAGGTTGGCCAACAAAACCAGATACAACTCAGACTCGGGATACCCCTACACACACCAAGGGGAAAACCAGGGTTGGAAAAAAGTGGGGAAGAAAGGGAAATAATACATGTCTCTGATACTGATGGTAAAATATGTGAATACAAGGGATTTAAAATATTTAATTACACAACAATCAACCTCAAAAAGGAACATTTCAACCTTTTTTCCAAAGGTTTTAAATTTGTAGCAACTGATTATGGTGATATAGCTAACACACTTGTTGATTTCAAACTTTATCTTAGGAAATTGAATTTAGAAATGGTGTATAAAAATTCTAATACGGAGGAAGATATGTTTACAAAAGAGTTACATAGAAAAAGTATAATTAATCCTCCCCTACATCCAATACTTATGATGTTTGAGAAATATGCTACAGAAGAAATATATGCAGCATCCAACAATAATAGAAACATTATGGAGGCTTCTAATTTGAATAAAAAGGAAAAATTATTGTAAAAAGACTTAAAAGGTCAAACTGACATACATATTATGAAGCCAGATAAAGGGGGTGGAATACTTATTTATAGTACGGAAGAGTACAATAATGCTATAACTAATATTCTGCTTGACACCAACACTTATTCCCCAGTTTCTAAAAATGAAATTATGATTGTTTATGGTAGAATTGATTCATTGGTGGAAGAATATTTGATTGAGAATAGAACTGATGGTAGAACTTATCATTTTTTAAAGCAACCTTATTCTATTATCCCGAATATTTTTGGGGTACCTAAGGTACACAAGTGTGTTATCAACTCTCCCTTTAGACCTATAGTATCTGCTAGAAATTCCAAAACACATCCATTGGCACTTTTTGTTGATTTTTGGACAAAGGAGATTCCACATAAAATGGATCATTTAATCAAAGATTCATGTGAATTTCTAAGTAAATTAACGCAGGAAGTTTGGAAGGAAAATTTGAGTTTCTTTACTATAGATGTAAAGGATTTGTTCACCAGTATTCTTAGACAGGAGGGGTATCAACATTTTAGTGAGAGCATATATAAGCATTCCACAATGTCTGGAGATCAAATTCAATTTGTTCTTGAATTGATGGAGGTGGTACTTGATTATAATTATATCAGTTTTCAAGGTGAATATTACCAGCAAATTAGTGGTGTGGCAATGGGGGCGGCTTGCGCTCCCATTTATGCCAACCTGGTAATGTTGGAATGGGAGTGTTGCTACATATTTAATAGTCCTTATAGTAACAATATATGTTTATACATGAGATTTCTGGACGATATATTTGTTCTGTGGGACGGGAGCAAAGAAACAGTGGACTCCTTTATGCAGTATGTAAATGAATGCACTACATATTTCAAATTCACCTATGTATGGGATAAATCTAGTATAAATTATTTAGATACCACTATTTTTCTAACCCAACAAGGTTTTAAGTCTAGAATATATAGAAAGAACACCTGGTGTAATAGTTTTTTGCATTATACTAGTCAGCATCCTATGGCCCAGAAAGAAAGTCATGTAAAGGGACAAGCAGTCCGTATTGCAAGGATGACCTCAGGGATGAATTGGATAAGAAACTGAATAGTTTGGGTGACATGTTTATGGAGTGGGGCTACCCTAGAGAGATGGTGCAAGGTGTGCTGGATGAGGTGTGTAGAGGATGGGGTACCAGATACAAACCTCTTTTGGGTAAACACATGGAGATGACAGTTAAGGCTAAGGAGGATAGAAAATTCCAAAAAGCATGTGTAACTGAATTCAATGGGTTTACAGGGATATTCACAGACATTATAAAGAACAACTGGAGTATACTTAAAACAAATAAAGAGTTGTATGATGTGGTGGGACATGAACCCATTTTTTCATATAGGACTGGTATGAATTTTAAAAGAACATTTGAACAAATGCAAGCACCTAAACTTTCAATCAAAAAGGTAACTACTGCATGTGGTTATTGCAAGCAGTGCTCTTGTATTATTAAGGAGGACAGTATATGTCTACAAAATGGTATGCATAGTAGAGTGAGGTTTTGTAAGGGGAATTGCAATACGAAAATGATAGTATATCTAGCTGTATGTGCAAAATGTCCTGCATTCTATATAGGAAAAACTGAGATGTCTCTCAAGGATAGAATGTATGAACATGCTCATGATATTAAGATTAAAAAAGAGGCTAGTGCACTATATAAGCATTCCATCTATTGTCCTGGTTTTAATGGTTTTAAATTTGGTATTATCGACATGGTTAAAATAAATCCTAGAGGGGGAGATGTTAAAAAACTTATTGCTGAACAAAGAATTAAAGTGGCAGTCGAGGCTAAAATCTAACATTTCCCCAGGTTTGAATGAATATATCACTATTAAACCAGTGTTATTAGCTAAAGCTTTACAAGTGTAACCATTTCATAAGGTTAATTATTTTTTAAGGCATAACGTATGCATTATTATCATTATTATTATTATTATTATTTATTTTTTTTTTAACATCACATAGCTTTGGAAGGTTATTTTAAAGTTTCATTTAGGAATGAAAGTATAATATAAAAATTACACAAGTGGATTTATACCTAAAAGGCATTGTGTGTCTTTAAATTTTAATTAGGTCTAATGGCATATGGTATAAATAGTTAAGTAATGTAATGTGGAGGTATCTGATGAAGTCTTGTACTCAAGATGAAAGCGCTTATCTTGTTTGTGAATAAAACAATTTGCTACCATTCGTGGACCTGGACTTTTAGTTATGTACTTACCATAACTTTAGATGTTTGGGATCCATCTCGCCTACATTCAATACTGATGGGCCCGGAGCCGATCCCTCGGCTCCGACTCGGCACCCTATGCTATAGAGCGAGGCCTCTTATTGGCTGAGCTATTTCTTATCCCAGGATGCACCACCACTAATCCCCCAGATCTTGTTTGTCCGCATTCATGCACACATGCACAACTTGTTTATATAACATTGTTAGATGTTTCAAGATGAAACAACAGGATTCGGATCTTCTGATATCCTCTGATCTCCAAGGAAGGGGGAAGGAGGGTGGGTCATTGGGAATGTAGGCGAGATGGATCCCAAACATCTAAAGTTATGGTAAGTACATAACTAAAAGATGTTATGTGATCCTATCTCGCCTACATTCAATACTGATGGGACAGCGTCCCTAGCACCTAAATCCTGGGTGGCTCATTGGAAAACACTCCTGAGCACTGTGGAACCAAATGAAGCTCGTCCTCTAGATGCCCCATCCAATTTGTAGTGGGAAATGAAAGTGTGCGGGGAAGACCATGTAGCCGCAGCACAAATGTCACTAATGGCAAGCTTAGAATGGAATGCTATCGAAGTAGCCATAGCCCTTGTAGAATGAGCTTTGACAGAGGTGGTAAGCTCTTTGTTAGAATAAGAATAAGCTTGAGTAATACAGTCCCTGATCCATTTGGCAATAGTGACCTTTGTGACGGCTTTGCCCAATTTATTGTCTGCAAAGGATACAAACAATTGATCTGTTTTCCTTGTTTGTTTGGTCCTATCTAAATAAAAACGCAACTGCCTGTGGACATCTAGTGTGTGGAATATGAATTCCGCTTTGTTAGAATACTTCGGGAAGAAGACTGGAAGTTCTAATGATTGTTGTAGGCAGAAACTGGAACAAACTTTAGGGACAAAGGAAGGATTTGGCCTGAGAGATACTCTGTCTTTGTGAAAAACCAAGTACGGAGGTTTTACAGACAAAGCTTGAAGCTCTGAAACCCTTCTGGCAGAAGTAATCGCCACCAGAAAGGCAGTCTTCCATGATAGAAATTTTAAATCATATGTCGCTGCCGGTTCGAAGGGGAAGGAAGTTAAGGAGCGTAACATCACATCGAGATCCCACGGAGGAGCAGGATGAGAAATCGGAGGTCTTAAAAGCGCAGCACCTTTCAAGAAGGTCTTACACAATCTGTTGCTCATTAAAGGTGGGTTTATAGATTCATGAAAATTGGAAATAGCTGCCAATTGAACCTTGATGGTAGAGACTGAAGAGCCTTGATTGAAAAGAGAAGTTAGAAATATCAGTACTTCTGATACGGGAATAGAGATGGGATACAGGCCCCGGAGTTGAGCCCAAATAGCAAATCTTTTCCATTTGCTAGAATACAATTTCTTTGTAGCAGACTTGTGGGCTGAAGATAAGATGTGTACAACTTCTGGATCCAATGTATGACTCCTGACTATAGTCGGAAGAGGAGGAGCCAAGCCGTCAATTTTAAGGTGTGTAGGGACTGGTGGAATAGTCCCGACTGATGAACCAAAAGGTCTGGGATCTGATCCAGGAACCATGGACCTTCCAGAGCATATTTCTGAAGATAGGGGAACCATACTTGACGAGGCCAGTAAGGAGCAACTAAGATCATTTTGCTCCCCAAGAGAGATGCCTTTTGGATCACCCTGGGAAGGAGAGGAACTGGGGGGAAGGCATAAAGCAAGCCGGTGGGCCAAGGACGGGCTAGTGCGTCCATGGGGCTCTTCCCCGGAGCCGGGGTGAGAGAGAAGAACTTTTTGCACTTCGCATTCAGTGGAGTCACGAAGAGGTCGCTACACGGAACTTCCCATTTGCTGAAAATCTGATTTGCAACTGTAATGTTCAGAGACCATTCGTGAGGAGAGAGGATGGTTCTGCTCAGTCTGTCGGCTATCACATTGGACTTGCCCGGGATATGAGTAGCCACTAGAAAGCGTTTGGTCGACACTGCCCATTCCCAAACTCTCATGGCCTCTCTGCAAAGAGGATAGGATCTGGTCCCTCCCTGTTTGTTCAGGTACCAGACAACTGACATGTTGTCTGAGTGAACGGCAATTAAGCCCTGAGGGAGGTAATCATGAAGGGCTTGAAGGGACAGAAGCACCGCCCTCATTTCTGGGATGTTGATATGAAGTAGGGTCTCTTTCGGGTGCCATTTGCCTTGGACTGACCTGCCCAGGGAATGCCCCCCCCCACCCCATCTGGGAGGCGTCCGTGGTCAACGTGGCCGCAGGAGGAGGTGGAACAAAGGGTTGTCCCTGATCCAAATTGGAGGGCACTAGCCACCAGCGAAGGTCCCATTTGCAGGTTTCCGTGATCCATATGAGGTGACTGAGAGGGAGTTCCTGAAAGGACCACTGAGCTGAAAGAAGCCACTGGAGAATTCTCATGTGCAACCTTGCCAGGGGAACTAGAAGAACCGTGGCGGACATGGATCCCAATAGCTGCAGGACCATTCTGGCTGGGGCTTTGGATCTGGGAAGTAAGGCTCGAACTTGAGCCTGTATGGTTTGTATCCTGTCTGTAGGTAGATAGACCCGCATTCGGTTTGAGTCTATCTCTACCCCTATGAATCTTATGCGTTGAGATGGCAGCAACACAGACTTTGGCCAATTGAAGGTGATTCCAAGGGAATTGCCCAGTGATATAGTGGCTTGTAGGCTCCGCAATAGTAGATGCTTGGAGGTGGCAGTTAGGAGCCAGTCATCTAGATACAGAAACACCTGGAATCCTAGACTTCTCAGGTGAGCAGTCACGACCGCCAAACATTTGGTGAACACCCTGGGGGCTGTGGTGAGACCAAAGGGAAGCGCGTGGAACTGAAAATGACTGCCTCCTAGGCTGAAGCGCAGATGTCTCCTGGATGCTTGATGTACCATGATATGGTAATAAGCGTCCTTGAGATCTATGGAGCACATCCAAACACCTTTCTCCAGCAATGGGAGAATGGTTTGTAGGGTGACCATTCGGAACTTGGACTTTTTGACTGAACGGTTTAGAATGCTGAGATCCAAAATGGGTCTCAAGTCCCCGGTCTTTTTTGGCACCAAAAGGAATCTTGAGTAAGTCCCTAATCCGATCTGGTCTGCGGGGACTGGTTGGATGACTCCTTTTTGCAGCAGCTTTGAAACTTCTGAGGCTGCAGTTTCCCGTTGACTGGGTGGCGGGTCCGGGATTTTTTTGGACTGAGGTGGAGAGTGAGAGAAAGGGATGGTGTAACCTCCGGTGATAATTCGAAGCACCCATCGGTCCTGAGTGATACCTTCTAAGGCTTTTAGGTGCTTTGAAAAATGACCCCCGACTGGCTCCGGAGCTGCACAGTTGGGCAATCCCTCAGGGACTGTGAAAGGCTGAAGAGCCACGAAAGGACTCGCAGTCTCCAGTGTTGCGAGGGCCTCTGCCGCCTCTGGGACGGCGTCTTCCAGAAGAATTTCCCCCTCCCCTGCCTCTGGAAGGGGGATCGTCCTGCTGTGAGGGGTAAGACTTCTGAGATCTACAGAACCACATTTTCCCTCCTCTTTTAGCCTTGGGATAAGGCCGAAAGGGAGTGGAAAATCGTGCCCCTATGGCAAAGTCTTACCTTCTTGCTCGCAGCGGGTCAGTGTGTCCTTTACCTTGGGTCCAAACAAGG
The DNA here is from genome assembly GCF_019279795.1 of Protopterus annectens. NCBI lineage: Eukaryota > Metazoa > Chordata > Ceratodontiformes > Protopteridae > Protopterus > Protopterus annectens. Next base: position 1,206,721,848 of record NC_056727.1, read on the forward strand.
AGGACCCATCAAAGGGGGCGTCGGCAAAGAAAGACTTAAAGGCCTCCGCAAAATGACACAGGCGGAGCCAGGCTTGTCTCTGTAGAGCAATGCCTGTACCCGCCACTCTACTCGCCCCTTCGGCCGCATAAGAAATGAGCCTCATGGATGAGTTAGAAATGGACGACAGTGTAGCCAGCTGAGAGCCAACCGTCTGGGCCAGCTCCTCAGGCAGGTTACCCAAGAGGGTATCGGAAAGTTCTTTAATCAGATCCCTCTGAAATCTGGTAAAGTGCGTGAGATAGTTCAAGGACCTTAATGTAAAGGCCGCTGAACTTAGGGTGCGCTTACCGTAACGATCCATGCTCCTAGACTCCTTATTAGGAGGATGGACGGACATCGAAGCCTCTGCTACATCTTGCTGGGTAGCAGATGCCACCACCAAAGCATCTACAGCCACACCTTTAGTCAGGAACTCTCTTTCCGGGGGTGCTGACAGGAACTTATTAGGACGAGCAGGCACCGGTTCCACAGAGTCTGGGTGTTCCCACGCCCTTCGACAGATCAAGTCCAAGAGCTTGTCGAAGGGCGGAGACACCCAGGAGGCGGAGGGCTGAGCCCCGAAGGCCTTAAGGAACACCGACTCATCAGCAGAAGGGGGTTTGGATTGCCAGCCACCTCGTTGTTTAAGGGCTTCCAGGATGTCTGCAAAGGAGACATCATCTGAGGACGACTTAGGGGACCCTTCTGCATCATCGAGATCAGTGTCTGATGTAAGAGACTCATCAGGGGAGTCAATGTGCTTCCTCTTGCACGATCTTTTCCTGGGGGGTTCCTCCGAAGAAGCTTCAGAAGGACCTCCAGGAGGGGGGGAAACCCCGGCGGGGGTAACCTCAGGCCCTGGGGCTCCGCTGTCTAAGGACAGGGGGACTGCCAAAGACCCAGTCTCAGTATGCAGGGAAGGAGCTGGGGAGACCGTGGAGGTAGCCAAAGATGATTTGGCTAATGCACTCCTCATAGCCCTGAAGGCGGGACCACCAGAATCCTGGGAGGGTCCCACCTCCATGGCCACGACGGTAGACGGCACTCCCGCAGCCGACGCACCGAGAGGAAGGCTTGGGACCGAAAACATCAGTCCCGAAGCGTCCCCCCCAGGGCCGACAGAAGAAGTCCGCGTACCGAACTCTGACTCAAGAGCCGGAGTTGGAGTAAGGGTCGGGCCCGACCCTAAAACCTCCATCGGTTCCACCAGCACCGGCTCCAACGGTGCCGAGGCTGTTGGAGGAGGAACCATAGTAGCAGGGTGGACCATCGGCTCCGAAGCCGAATGGGCTGGAGCCGAAACTAACTTTTGAAACACCGGAGACTGGAAGAGTCTTAGGAGCACCCTGTCGATGTCCGAATCAGACATCTTGGAGGATCTAGATGACACCGATCGGGTCCGAACCGATTTCTCCATCGGCTCCATAGGACTAGGGGACCGGCTCCGAATGGATTCTATCACTATCGGTTCCGAGGGAGATCTCAAAACAATTTCCCTCGGTGCCGATGAGGACTTTGGCGCCGAAGGGGAAGAGTCTGAGCCGGCAACCCTCATCGGCTCCAGTATCAGTGGAGCCAATGAAGGTGACCCGCCTCTCGATGCCCCAGTCCTCGGCTCCGAAACCAGAGGGGTCGAGACTGGAGGCATCGAGGCAGACCATTCCGCCCTCGGCTCCGAAGTCCGTGGAGCCGATGGAGAAGCCTGCCTAGGTTTTTTGGCAGTCGGTTCTGACAGACTGGTCGGAGCCGACGCTTTTTTCTTTTTTGAAGGAGAGGAAGAGGAAGATAAAGCCTCCTCGAAGGATGGCTTAATCAACCCTTTTAGAATTAATTTGTTCTTCCTCTCCTGGAGGACTCTTGATGAAAAGGCGTGACATACGCTACATGACTCTTGTAGGTGCTTGGCGCCTAAACAATAAACGCACGAGGAGTGGTCGTCCGTTATGGATATTTTATAACCACACCTCATGCACTTTTTAAACCCAGAGGGTCTATGCTCTTTAGACATGCTAACAAACCTCTAAGATTAACAATAATAGAGACAAAAAACTAGCAAGTTTTAAGTTTAAAATAAAGGTTTTTTTTTTTTTTTTAACCAAACAATACAGTAATAGTATGCAGAACACACAGAAAAAAGAGGGTCAAGACCTTCTAACTTAAGCAGGTACTTGACACACAAATAAAACGCTAGAAATAGAAAAAAATAGGGGAAGGCCCCTCTAACTTAAACGGGAAACCTTCCCTTAACGAAAAAACACAAATTCCTCAACAGATTTAGTTAAACACACTCGTACCACAACAATAGCTGTTAAAACAGCTTTTGGGTTCAAAATAAGCAAATTCCTGACAGGAAAAGCCTGAATAAAACAGTACTTAGCCCAGCCAAGTTTGAGACCACGTCCTAGCTTGTAAGTGGCAAACGAGATCTGGGGGATTAGTGGTGGTGCATCCTGGGATAAGAAATAGCTCGGCCAATAAGAGGCCTCGCTCTATAGCATAGCGTGCCGAGTCGGAGCCGAGGGATCGGCTCCGAGCCCATCAGTATTGAATGTAGGCGAGATAGGATCACATAACATCCTCTGTTTGTGGTTTTTGAGTTTCTACAATTACACTGTCTATTGTTTTACAGAAAAATATTATGTTTCCTGATTATTCTTCGCTAAATACATATTAACTTGCAGTTTATTCACAAATGGGGCAAATAAAATCTTTATAACATGTTTATGTTAAAAGCAAAATGTAAAATAGATGCATGATTATGCAAGATATAGTTTCATATTAGTTGTAGCTTTATATGTCAAGTGTCTTACAATTGTACTCTCTCTGTTTGTACTGACAGATAACTGAAGGTGAAGTAACTGTTGAAAGAGTTAAGGGATGTTATGATGTTATACTATGCTTAAAGAGTCTAGTTTCAGAATGTTAATAGAGGAAAAAAAATGCACCAGGAATCTTTTGAAACCAGATTAATTAACAGTACGCTCTGGCCTTCTCAGGCTGGTAGATGAGTCTTTGTAAGGATGTCTGTGAGATAGTGTGCACTGAAAAAAGAAGTTATGTACTCTCCATAACATTCAGTCTGTGTTGTCCATTTTCGTTTATCCTTGACATATGGGTTCGGTTCTGACATCAGAACTGACTCAGCTGTTACTGCAGCTTGTGCTGACCAAAGATTCTCGAGCTTCACCTTTACTTATAATGCCTGTCTCCCAATTACCTCAGATTGAGTTTGCAGATTAGATATGGATAGATAGATAGATAGATAGATAGATAGATAGATAGATAGATAGATAGATAGATAGATAAAGAAGCCTCAACAGAAGCCATATCTAATATACCTCAAAGGTTACCATAAGAAAAAAGGTATATTATCTGTTCCACCAAAGAGTTTTTAAAGGCCGGGGGATGGGGGAAGGGGAGTCAAGGATAAAGGAAAATGGACAACACAGATGGAACATTATGGTGAGTACATAACTTTGTTATCTGATGTTGTCAATTTTCATTTTATCCTTGACATATGGGGCATAGTCCCCAGCTACTTTAGACCTTGGAAGGACACATGGAAGGATATTCCTGAGAACCATTGAACCAAAGGATGCTCTTCCCCTAGAGACTAAATCCAATTTGTAATGAGTAATAAAGGTATGGGGAGAAGCCCCAGTAACTGCTGCACAGATATCATCAGTTGAAGCTCTAGATTGGAAAACTGCTGAAGAGGTGACAGATCTTGTAGAATGTGCTTTAACAGGCCTAGGTAAGGGAATTTTCCTTTTGTCATAGATAAAGGAGATACAATCCTTGAGCCATATGGCTAAGGTCACCTTGCTGACCGGTTTACCAAACCTAGCACTTGAAAAGAAGACATAGTTTGTCAGATTTCCTAATGTCTTTTGTCCTGTGAAGGTAAAAGCATAATTGTCTGTGAACATCTAGCAAATGCAGATAGTATTCACCTCTGTTTGAAAATTTTGGAAAGAATACCAGTAAATTAATCGTCTGATTAATATTAGACTCTGCCACTACTTTAGGTAGGAAGGTGGGATTTTTTTGTAAGGAGACTCTGTTCTTATGAAAGCTCAGGTAAGGTGGTTTACATGATAAAGCCTGAATTTCTGAAATTCTTCTAGCAGAGGTTATTGCCACCAAAAAAAAAAGAAGTTATATTTTTACCATAGCATCCCATCTGTGTTGTTGATCTTCATCTAGTCTTGACTCTTGGGGGTTCTGCCATTATACAGCTTGTGCCAACCAAAAATCTCTCAAGCTAAGACTCAACCCACAATGCCCCTTTTTAAATTACTTCAGATCAAGTTTGCAGACTTGTAGACAGCCAGAAGAATTATAACCAAATATGAAGAAGCCATGTCTAAGGTGAACCCTAACAAGGCACCCAGGAGCAATGTTCACTCCTCCAGGAATTCACAGGAGGGGGAAGGAGGGTGGGATGCCAAGAATAGATGAAGATCAACAACACAGATGGAACATTATGGTAAGAACATAACTTCTTTATCTGATGTTGCCAGTCTTCATCTATTCTTGGGACAGTGTCCCTGGCTACTTTAGATCCTGGGTGGCCCTATGGAAGGATATTCCTGAGAAACATAGAATTATAGAACTGAAAGAAGCTCTTCCCTGGAGACCAGATCCAGTTTGCAATGAGTGATAAAGGAATGTGGAGTAGCCCACAGTGCTGCTGCACATATTTCGTTCATAGACGCTTTGGCATGGAAAACAGCTGAAGTGGCCATTGATCTGGTGGCATGCGCTCTAATAGGTGCAAGTAACTTGAGATTCTTTTTATCATATATATATAAGAAATGCAATCGCTTAGCCATTTTGACAAGGTAACTTTGGAAACAGATTTTCCTAAAGTTAAGGTGGAAAAGGATCCAAACAACTGATTTTCTAAATTGTATAGTTCTGCTGAGATAGAAACATAAGTGTCTGTGAACATCCAGCAAATATAGACAATATTCACCTTTGTTGGGAAAATTAGGAAAGAAAACAGGCAAGTCTATGGTTTGATTAATGTTGGACTCTGAGACCACCTTTGTAAGAAAGGATGGATTGGTTTTGAGTGAAACTCTATCCTTATGTAAGTAAGGAGATTTTGAGCATAAAGCCTGCATTTCAGAGACTCATATTGTGGAAGTTATAGCTATGAAGAAAAGCATTTTCCATGAAAGAAACTTTAAGTCACATGTCACTGCTGGGTCAAAGGGAGTAAGAATCAGTGATTGAAGAACAATGATCAGATCCAATGGGGTTTAGAGGGTCTTTAAATGGAGGTTTTAAACACAGGGTTCCTTTGAGGAACACTTTACATAATCTATGTGAAATTAGAGGAAGGTCCTTAGAAATAGCAGGTAATTGTACTTTAATTGTGGAGGCAGAAGTCCCTTGATCAAAAAGAATGGCTAGAAATTCTGCAACTTTTTTCCACTGGACAGGAGAAAGGGTCGAGATCATTATCGTAAGCCCAAGTTGGAAATCTCTTCCACTTACTAAGGTAGAGTTTCCTGGTGGATGGTCATGGGAAGCCAGCAGACTTTTCCACACTGGAGAAGGTACATCATTATGCCTGGTATCTAGCAGAATTGGAGGAACCAAGCTGTCAGCTTAAGATTTTGAATGTTGGGATGCACCAGTCCCTGAGAGTGAGACAGCAGGTCTGGAACTGGGTCCAGAATTCATGGATAGTGAACTACATGAGGCCATAGAAAGGGGAAACAAATTTGTTGAGGCCAATAGGGTGCAATGAGGATCACTTTGCCTCTCAACCTGGCTGCTTTCTTGAGAAAGAAAGGAATTAGAGGGAAGGGGGGAACATAGAGGAGACCCAGGGGCCAATTAAGGAGAACAGCATCTCTCTGTGACTCCCCCTGAGAGTGGATTAGGGCAAAGTAGCTTCTGCCCTTGTTGTTTTGGGGTGATGCAAAAAGTTTGCACAAGGCTGGTCCCAATGACGAAAAATCTTCCTCACTATTTCTGGATTGAGAGACCACTCATGAGGCAGTAGAATGCATTTGCTCAGTTTGTCTGCTATCATGTTTGAACTCCCTGGGACATGCATTGCTATCAGAAAATGGTTTGAGGAAATTGCCCGTTGCCACACTCTGAGGGTTTCTCGACAAAGGGTGTAGGACTTGGTTCAACCCTGTTTGTTGATGTACCAGACTACAGACATGTTGTCTGATTTAATTGCAATGGTTCCTAAAAGGAGGACAGATTGAAAAGCTTGCAATGCTAATAGCACTGCCCTCAACTCCAGGCCATTGATATGCACATTGGCCTCTATCGAGGACCAAGTGTCTTGGACTGTCCTTCCCAGATAAAGACCCCCACCCCATCTGGGAGTCATCCGTGGTCACTATGGCCTTAGGATGAGGAAGGACAAACAGGTGGCCTAAAAGGATTTCTTCTTATTCCATCCACCAGGACAGGTCTTTTTTGCAGTGACTGGTGATAAGAATAGGGTAGGTCATTGGATGGGTTAGAATAGACCATTGTGATGCTAGAAGCCATTGTAGTAACCGCATGTGGAATCTCACTAGCGGTACCGGAGTGATGGTCGCTGTCATGGAACCCAACACTTGAAGGACTAGCAGTGCTGGAACTTTGTTTCTGCAGATAATAGGATGTACTTGTGATTTTATCTTCTGTAATCTGTGCTGAGGAAAGGAGGCTACACAACAGATGATGTTTAGACATGCTCCTATGAATTATAGATCTTGAGAGGGGCTTAGCTGAGATTTTGCTTGACTGACTGTGATGCCCAGGTGCATGAACAAATGCAGAATGAAGTCTATTGCTTGAAGCAGTAGATGACTGGAAGAAGCAGTGATGAGCCAGTCATCTAGATATGGAAACACCCAGAATCTGTGCAGTCTTAAGTGAGCTGCTACTGTTGCCATACATTTGGTGAAAACCCTGGGGGCTGTGGTGAGGCCAAAGGGCAGCACTTTGAACTGAAAGTAACTGGCTCCTAGCCAAAAGCAGAGAAACCTTCTGGAGCATTTGTCAATCTTTATGTGGTAATACACATCTTGAGGGTCTATAGAGCACATCCAATCATCCACTGAAGCTTGACCATCTGAAAATTGGATTGTTGAACAAACTTGCTTAGAAGGATGAGATCCATAATTGGTCTCCAGTCCCCTGTCTTTTTTGGCACTAAAAAGAACCTTGAGTAAAATCCAGATCCCATCTGGTCTGATGGGACATCTTGGATGACCTTTTTTTCTAGCAGCTTTTGGATTTCTAAGGCTGCTCGGTAATAATTCTCTGTACCTAAGCATCTGTGGTTATTTGTTGCCAGGCTGTTGAATGCAGAGAAAATCTTCCCCCAACCACTTCCAGAGGTAAGCAATTGGGCCCTCTTTCAGGAGTCCTGGTAGGGCTGGCCAGAGAAAGAATCTCTGGAACCCTGATTCTGTGTGCCGCCTCTGCCTTGGGGTCAGTGTATTTCATTAGAGCTCCCCCTTCTGCCCCGAGGGGAGCCTTCACCATGTGTGCCCTGGAAAGGATCTTAGGACTTTCTGAACCACATCTTTCCACTCCTCTGATTCCTAGAGGAGGATCATCGAGAAACAGAAAAGCATATGCCCACTGCAGACAGCGTCTTCCCATTCTTCTCACACCTGACTAGAGTTTATTTGACTTTGGGGCCAAACAAAGAAGATCTGTCAAAAGGAGCATTGAAGAAAGAAGACTTGAATGGCTCCACAAACTCACAGAGGCACATCCAGGCATGTCATCTAATAGCAGCACCTGAACTGGCTGACCTGGTCATTCCTTCAGCTGCATGTACAATGAACCTCATGGATGAGATGAAAATAGACTCCATGGTAGCTAACTGGGAGGCCACTTTTTCTTGGACCCCTTCAGATACAACTCCTACTAGGGTGTCCAATAGCTCCTTGATCAGATCCCTTTGAGCCTAGTGAAATGTGCCAAAAAACTCAAGGACCTTAAGGCGAAGTTTGATGATGCATAAACCCAGTTTCAAAATCTGTCCATTGCCATAGACTGTCGGTTAGGGGGATGAACAATGGAACTTTCCTCAGTTAGTTCTGTTTTGGTGGCTGCTGCTACTACCATGGCATCTGCTGCTAACCCTTTTGCGCAGTGTTGGTGGTCCTCAGGAGCAGAGAGAATCTTATCTGGTCTGCAGGGAATCAGTTCTATGGAGTCAGGAGCTTTCCAAGCCTGCTGAGTGATCAGCTTAATGAGATTGTCAGTGGGAGGGGTCACCCAGGAAGTAGATGGGTGAGAACCAAAGGCTTGCAAGTACACAGACTCTTCAGAGGTAGGGCCTTTGGGCTTCCAGTCAACCCTCTGTTTAAGGATTTCATGAATGTCTCCAAAGGAGACATCTTCCAGGGGGTGACCAGTGGGAATCCTCCCTGTCATCGAAATCAGTGTCCTCAGTGACGGACTCTTCAGGGGAGTCCAAGTGTTTCCTCATACATGTTTTCTTTAGAGGATGCTCCTCAGTGGGAATGTCTGATGAGGACTCAGAAGAAGCGTAATCCTTAGCCGGGATCTCTTGCAGCCTTGGAACTTGCTGTCCATGTGCAGAGGCTGGTGGAGCTCCAGGTAAGAAGGGGTCAAGGAATGATACTCGGGTACAGCAGGAGCCACCTGAGAGCCTGTGGTGGCCAATGCTCTCTCCATAGCCTGGTAGGCAGGACTCCCTGAAGAGGGATGGGAGCCCAAAACCAAGAAAGATGAACTTGGAACCAGGGTCACATCCCAACCTGAGAGACCCACCTCCAGAGCCAAAGCTGAGGAAGGACCCCCAGCTGCTGGAGTCCCAAGAGGTAAGGACAACTCCAAATAAAACACAGGAATCAACTCAATCCCCCCAGGTCCAAAAGCGGAGCCACAATTTCGGGATTCCATTGGTTCTGAAGGAACCAAGGAAGTCAGAGCTGAGTCCAGAACCAAAGACAAAGGGGCTGTTGGTGCCAGAGCAATAGGAACCTGAGTAGTCTGACTGGGGAGCTTTAAAGCCTCCAAAGAGGTCAGAGGAGGACGAACTGGTGGAGCCTGGGGGAAAACATCCCTGTTCCAGGTGAGAGAGGGGTTTGAGAGGAAGTAGAAAGACCCCCTAGCTGTTAAGAGCTGATCCACCAATCTCACTACATCTACTTCAATGAGACTCATGAAGGAGTGAACAGACAATCCAGAGGGGGATTCCAGCCTTTCTATAAAAGGACTAGGCAGTTGACTGAAGAAGGGGTCAATGGAAGGGAAATACTTTGTCCTGGGTGCATATAGAGCATCAGTTTTCAGCACCGGTGATAATTCGATTGTTGGAGTGCAATAGGAGATGTTGGCACCAACTGGGAAACTAAAAAAGCTGGTGCTGACGCTGGTGCCAATGAAGCAAAAGTCTGTTCTGAGAGCTTTGAAACCTTATCTCTTGGTTCCAAGGAGGAGCCAACAGAAGAGGACTTGTATTTTTTTATATTGGTGCCAATGGAGACGGTACCAAATGACTAGATTTGGAACCAGAGACCTTTGGAGACTTATCAGCCTTGGATAAAGCTTCTTCAAAGGAGGCCTTAAGAAGCCCTTTAAGAATAAGTTTATTACAATGTCCCACCAAGGCCCTAGTACTGAAGGCCTGGCAGATGGAACACTCCAAGTCCAAGTGGGGAGCACCTAAATAATAAACACAGACAGAATGCCTATCAGAGTTGAGCATTTTTTGCCCGCAGTCCTGACACTGCTTAAACCCAGTAGTGCCCTTAGATTTGTCTGCCATGTTAATAACTAAGAAAAAAAGTCAACAGGCAGAAAAAAGGCAGTCACACTCACACACACACACACACACACAAAGGATAGAAAGAAGAAATGTCTACCAGCAATGGTAGAAAAGAACTACATAATGGTAGAGAAGGAGAGAGAGAAAGAGAAAAGGGACTACCAACAATGGTAGGGGGAAAGTATACCAGCGGGTATGGAGGAAAACTCACTTGATCTAAAAAAGGTGGGTAGAGATGAGAAAAATACTAGAGTTTAATAGAGAAAAGAGGAAAATAGGTAGACAGATGAATGAAAATTGTGATATTTACTTAGCTGTGAGAGGAGAGTCGTCTAATGCGTCTAGCTATTAGAGTGGCAAATGAGATGATGAGATCTGAGGTAATTTAGAGTGGGCCATTGTGGGTATAGTCTTAGCTTGCAAGATTTTTGGCTGGCATGAGCTGTATAATGGCTGAACCAGTTCTGAGGATTGGAACCAACTACCCAAGAGTCAAGAATAGATGAAAATTGACAACATCAGATATAATGTTTTCCATGAAAAATATTTCAGATCACAGTCAGCAGATAGTTCAAAGGGAGAATGTACAATAGTTTGCAACACTAGATTTAGGTCCTGAGGTGGTGTAGGATCTTTGAAAGGAGGTTTCAGCAAAATGTCCCTTTAAAAAATGACTTACAGAGTCTATGAGAAGCCAAAGAATGTCTTCCAAACCATCATGGAAATTTGAAATTGCTGCTAGCTGTATTCTGATTGTAGAAGGGGGAAGCTCCTGCATTGAAAAGAGAGGCTAAGAACTCTAAAAAACATTAACAATAGAAATGGAAAAGGGGTCAATATCCCTTTCATATGCCTAAATGGTAAATCTTTTCCATTTACTATTATATAGTTTCCATGTGGAAGGTTTATGAGAAGCTAGGAGAATTTGGTGTACTGGGGAAGAAAGGTTAAGACAACTGCTTTCAGCTTGTGGTTCAGAATGTCTCAGCTTGAGGTTCAGAATGTCTGGGTGAACTAGCCCACCTGAATGAGACAGAAGATCTGGAGCTGGTTTCAGAGTCCATGGTCATTGAATTAGATAAGGCCAACGAAAGGGGAACCATATCTTTCAAGGCCAAAATGGACCAATGAGGATTACTTGCTGTTCAACCTGAGCACTTTCTGTAAGGATTTTGGGATTAAAGGTATCAAGGGGAAAGCGTACAAGAGATCAGAGGACCAAATCTGAACAACTGCATCTCTTGGTAACTTCCCTGGAGGGGGAATCAGGGCAAAGAAATTGCTGCACTTGTTGTTTAGGGGAGAGGCTAACAAGTTGCAACAAGGCTGGCCCCATTGATGGAAAATCTCTTCCACCACTTTTGGATAGAGAGACTACTTGTGAGGCTAGAGAATACATCTGTTCAGCTTGTCTGCTATCACACTGGAACTCCCCAGAATGTGCATGGCTATCAGAAAGTGGTTGGAAGAGATCACCCACTGCAACACTCTGAGTGCTTCTCAACAAAGGGGAAAACATTTGGTTCCTCTCTGTTTGATGATGTACCAAACTACTGACATATTGTCTGTTTGAATCAGAATTGTTCCTGGAGTAAGAGCAGTTTGAAAGGCTTGCAATGCTAAAAACACCACTCTTAGCTCCAGAACATTGATATGCAAGTTGGTCTCTGTAGGGGACCAAGTGCCTTGGACAGTCTTGCCCAGAAAATGCCCCCCACCCCTTCTGGGCGGCATCCATGGTCACTATGGCCTTCGGCTCTGGAAGGATAAAGCGGCAATCCAGGTGAATTTCTTTGGAGTGAATCCACCGAGCTAGACCCTTTCTGCAATGATTGGTGATCAGAATCTGGTCCAACATGGATTGATTTAGTATAAACTACTGAGAAGCCAGCAGCCATTGTAGAATTCTCATGTGATATCTGGCTAGTGGAACTAGACTAATTGTCACTGCCATAGAACCTAGGGCTGTACAACTAGGTAAATGTGAACCTTCTTCCTGTGTATAATTTTTTTTTCACCTGGGTTATAATTTTTTGATGTCTCACTGGGAGAAGGGATGCTATGGTTGTTGTCAAATTTAGCAATGCTCCTATAAACTCCAAACTCTGGGTTGGAGACAGCTGCAATTTTTCTCAATTGATAGTTATTCCTAAGTATGCACAAGTTTGGAGAACATAATGCCTTGCTTCTATGAGTTGATGCCTGGTCGGAGCGGTAGTGAGTCAGTCATCCAAGTATGGAAACACCTGGAATCCTTGCAGTCACAAGTGAGCTGCTACTGCTGCCATACATTTGGTGAACACCCTAGGGGCTATGGAGAGACCAAAGGGTAGCACCCTGAATTGGTAATGACTGGCTCCCAGCCGGAAGAGGGAATTTTCTGGAACCCTTGTCCATTTTTATATGGTAATACGCATCCTGAAGATCTATCGAGTACATCCAGTCATCCTTTCCGAAAAACGGAAGAATGGACTGTACCATGATCTTCTGGAATTTTGTTTGTCAAACTGATTTGTTCAACACACTATGATCCAAAATTGACCTCCAGTCCCCTGTCTTTTTTGGCACTAAAAATAATCTTGAGTAAATTCTGGATCCTTTCTGATCTGGTGGAACTTCTTGGATGACTCCTTTTGTCTAGCAGTTTTGAATTTCTAGAACTGCTGGTTCCTCTGACTGGGTGGAACAACAGGGACTCTATTGCATACAGGGGGAAGATGGGAAAAGGATATGGTATAACCTTGGGATATGATCTGTTGCACCTAAGAATCTGTTGTTATATTAACGGCCAAGCAATTTGGTGCAAGGATCAGTGTCACCTGACTGCCTCCAGAGGAAGACAATCGGACCTCCTTTCAGGAACACTGAACGGGCTTACCTGGGAAGGAGGTCCTGAAGCCCTGTTTTTGCAGACCACCACTACTGCGTGGGTGGCGTCTTACATTATAGTCCCCCCCCCGTCCCTGTGTGCATGCGTCCTGGAAAGGCCCTTGGAATTCTTTGAACCACATCTTTCCACTGCTCCTCTGATTCCCAGGAAAGGATCTTTGGTGGGGGTGGGAAAACATGCACCCACACCAGAAAGGGTCTTACCATCCTTCTCACACCCGGATAAAGTATCTCTTACTTTTGGGCCAAGCAAAAGGTGCATTGATAAATGAAGAGTTAAATGGTTCCACAAAGTCACATAGGCTCATACAGGTATGTCTCCTTATGGCTATACCTGAACGCGCTGCTCTGGAGAGCCCTTCAGCTGCATGAGTGATGAGCCTCATGGATGTGTTTGACACAGACTCCAGGGTGGTCAGCTGGGAAGCAACCTTCTCATGGACTCCCTCAGTAACAGCTCCTGCCAGGGTATTCAACAACTCCTTGATTAGAGCTTTTTGAAGTCTGGTGAAATGTGCAAGGAAATTGAAAGACTTTAAGGTGAAGGTTGATGAAGTATAAACTCACTTCCTAAATCTATGCATTGCCCGAGACTCCCTATTGGGTACATGGATAGATGAACTCTCCTCGACAAGTTCCTTTTTCGTGGCAGTTGCTACGCCCATGGCATCTACCGCTAAACCTTTAAACCAGAATTGCTTATCCTCAGGTGCAGATAATATTTTGTCCAGTTGCTTGGGGATGGGTTCAATGGTGCCCGGAACCTTTCGCTCCCAATGCAAAATCAACTGGATGGA